>NC_056726.1:1432422688-1432692688 GCF_019279795.1 Protopterus annectens
TCCATACAAGTCAAGCAGCAACAGTTAGAGTTTTTTCCCAGAAAATCATGTTATCGCATTTTACAGCTACTGTAAAATCCTGAACAACCATGCCAACTGCATTTTCTTGATGTTAAGCAGAGAGCAAGAATGCCAAACAAAGAGGAAGGCAGTATATGAAATAGGAAGGGTAATGTGACAGCTGCCATTAGTTTTTGGGTTGGTTGCTGCTGTACCTGTTAGTTGCTTAAACTTTGCAGACATGCATCGGGTGTATAAATGTTATAACTTGACACATTTTTTGTGTGGCTTTACACATTGATAAAATAATTTGTACAATGTGGGATTCAGATCTATGTAAAGTAGACAATATATATTTTTCACATTGGTGTCTTTTCATCCTTGCCATAGAAGAAGGGCTTATCAGAACTGCTCATTAATTCTATAAACACATGGCAGAGAGAGGGGTCAACCATGTATGTGTATGAGCTGACAAGTTCCTGCCTTATAAATTCATGTGTATATGATTATCATTGAAGTATGAAGTCCAATGCCAGAAAAGACTATTTGATTTACAGAAACATAATAGTCAGTATAGCCTCAGTCACACATATAATTCATATGAGCTCCAGTGATATATATAGTTATTATTTATAATTATGTTTAGATTGTTTCTTATTTTCTAAAATTAAGTGGGCATCCATTAATAAAACTGGGAGTGCACTAGACTGGAATCCTGGTTCACATGTATTGTAATAATTAACTTATACCAGTTACCGCAGGCAAGGTTTAGCTACAACTGTATTTTTTGGAGTCATTACTGTGCAGAGTACTCATTGCAAATGAGGCCTCATTTGCCGGACCTGCTTATTAGTTCTACATATACATTAAAACGTTGAGGTTTAGTCATGTATGTGTGCGACATGAAAGTTCAGAAAATAAAAGTTTAATTGTAAACCATAATTGTACTGATGCTCCCAGTTAAACATTTAATAAATATCTGATATCCTGTATATGCTCAATCCCCCTGCTATAGATAGTTATTTCTATGTGCAATTATTTTTCTAATGCTAATTTTTATATAAAGTAAACTGGAACAGCAGTAATAATACTTTGGACTTGCTGTATTAGAACCTAGGATCACCTGTATTATATCCCTTAACTTACACCTGCTGCCAGAAGAACAATTAAGCAGCAGCTGTATATTTTCACATTCATTACTATGTTTCTGTGCTGACCGCTGCTCAACATCAATTAGTATGTTTGCATGGTTGCAAACCACACATGACAGAATGGGTTTGCTATTATTTGCATGAACAACAATCTGTTGGCACATATGCTGCCGAAAATCAGATTGTCATTCACAAAATGTGAAGTGTATGGGATAGTCTAACACACTTATAAGAATGCAGTAGTGCATTTGCATAAGTGTGTTCAACAAACTGTACGGAGATCGCGGTACAGTGGTGATTGAAAATTCATCCATATCCTCACTGTACTTTGATCTCGGAGATGGAATATATTATTAGCAGGGGGGATGCAGGAGGGCTTGCTCTCCTGCAAAAATGTGATATGTCATATAGGAGTTTGATTTACATCAGCTCCTATATGGATATTGCGTGATGTTTTCGATGACAATGTCGATTCAAATGAGTTGATCATTTGGGTCGACATTGTGACATGGTCGAGATTCCGGTTTTGATGGTTTACTTCGACATTCTGAATGGAAATTATTTAGCCTTTCACAATATTGATTGTAAACCGATAGAATGTATCTGTTTTGAAATTGACAAGTGCCTGCTTGTCTGCAGGTGTTCTAGACCTGCAGGTGTTGTAGAAGCTTGCTGACAATCACGCAAAGCCAGTTAGTGTCTTTGCTAGATCAGCAGCAAAAGATACAACAATGTATCTTTCTTGAAACTGACAATGTCTGTTTGTTGTCTGGGCCATTACACCATGCTTGTGTGGAGATGAGAAATGTGCAAGCGAGATTAGCAAAGCTCAACATGGATTATTGTTGTAAAAAGGATTTGTTAGTTTTCATAACTAAAAGACAAATGTGGAAACTTGAACCTTGATCTAGATATACTATGTGCTGTGTGCTTCATCATGTTTAAGAGATGTGCTACACACACACTTGAGTCAAGACTTTAATTTATGCTATCTTTATCACAGATACGACTTCGATAACTTTTAAATTATTTCACTGTTTTACCTTAATTGCACTAAGCCATGCATTGGACCAATACTAATTATTAAAAAAAAGAATAAAAAACATAAAAAGTGAAATAGAAACAATATTATAAATACTTTTCAACACACCTTACAGATTTTTATACAAATTTGGATTCAAAGTGTCAGACTAGTGAAACTACAAAACACACTGTGGGTGTTTTGTATGTCTTTGCCACAGAAACAATGTGTAGCTGGAATGCAAATTATTGCAAATACATGCAAGTCCCATTTCCTGCGCAACATTAAGAAAACATATACACTTGTACACTCTCATTTGTTTGTATGTGTGTTGCTTACATATTTAGTGCAATGAGTGATCATACAAGCAGTTATGACTATTGTTTGCATCAATCCAGGTCTGTCTTCTTTTTGTATTGTGTTCATTCTTCCTGTATCTGTGCTGTACTTTCAGACACACAGTCCACAAGGGATTTTGCATCACTGTCATTAAAACATATGGTAAAATTACATGACAGTAAAATACAGTTTTCAGCAAAGGCATGAGAGTTTGGCTATTAGTGAACTAAAATGAGAAATGTGTGCTGTTTATTTCCATTTAATATCTTGCTACAGTTACTTCTACACTTTGTACGTGTATCCTGGGTGACACACCCTTTGCATGTTAGGTAGTCTGAATTGCTGTTGTGTCTTCCTTCTGCACCAGTCATTAACAGTTGCAATCCATTAGCACCTAACATTATGTTATTGCCTACACTATGTTTACACCTGCTACACAAAGTCAAAAGTGTGGCACTCAGCAATTCTAATGAGTTCACACCTCATGTGCATCTTCACTGTGCTCACAGGCCTGAATCTACACTACAAAAAGGTAACCGGTAACTAGGGAACCTGAAGGTGAGAAGAGTTGTGCATGTGAACAACATAGAAGATTGTTTTAATTTGGATTTATCTGCATGGAATACTTTGATCTTGCTAAGGTATTACTGTATTTTCAAGTAAATGCTAGATTTGTTCAAATATTTTATATATATATATATATATATATATATATATATATATATATATATATTAGAAAACTGAACTTTTATCTGTATGCTCTTCTTATAAGTTCAGTGTTGGCATAGGCATTTTTGTCAGGCATTTGACTTTCTCGGTTAGACACCCTTATTAGCTGGCATAGGAATTTTTGTCAGGCATTTGACTTTCTCAGGTAGACAGCCTTATAAGCTTTTATCACATTTTATTGTTACAATTGTTTATCTTACACTTTTCTATGTTATTTCAGTGAAATGTAATGTCTTATATTGTCAATGACACAGGGGTTAGGCTTCTGAGGTAGCCCAAAGACACCTATGGGGAAGTGCTGGGCACATTGAAAGATAACTGGAAATCATATACAATTGACTTGTCTGTTGTAAATGTGTACACATTTTATGAGAATTTGTGAAAACATTTATAACATTTGACTAATGTGTTATTCCTTGGTTGGTACAGACCGTTAATTGCCTGTTCTTTTGGGGTGGGGGAGCCAAGTACCATTTGTGTGTTGCCACAGTAAAAGTTGTCTTCAAGAGGTTTGCTCTGGAAATTGTATAGTCATCAAGCTCTTTCTGTGGTAAATAGTGCATTACTCCATTATTATTCTTTGTTTTTGGATCAAGCATTGGTTTGTGTGTGAGTCTGATATAGTACAACCACAAAACCTTACATTTTAATATTTGAACTTTGTGTGTCCAGTATTTAATACTGAAATTATATGTGTGTATAAGCAGAATTTAATTATGTGATATTTATCTGCTGTATCCTTCTCCATTTTATGC
Source organism: Protopterus annectens (assembly GCF_019279795.1). Taxonomy (NCBI): domain Eukaryota; kingdom Metazoa; phylum Chordata; order Ceratodontiformes; family Protopteridae; genus Protopterus; species Protopterus annectens. Next base: position 1,432,426,684 of record NC_056726.1, read on the forward strand.
ACCTAGGAGTATGGCACCCAAGCATATCAATCCATGTAAACTCCCCCTTTCAGTGACTTGGAAAATGACATCATATTGCAAGCATTCAGACATCACACTGCCTTTCTGCTTGAGAGAGGACATGGGAATATGGCTCACAGAATGCAGATTTAGAACCAGATAGTCAATGATGTAAATGGCATACGGGGGTCACTCCAAGACTTATGATCAGGTGTGTCATAGGGCCACTGATATGATTTAATCAGCCTGGAGGAGTGTGGCTGCAGTTGCCAGTGAACAGCTGGCTGGCTGCTACAGAGCCACCACTGACAGCAAATGAAGAGTTCCTGTCCACTGTTAGAAATCCAGAGAGCTCAGTGGAAAATGCAGAGCAACATGTGATTGATGTTTCTGAGAGGACAAGTATGTGTCAGGAGGAGCTTCCAGGTAAGCTTATATATGTAATTTTATAAGATTTTCTTGTATAGTAAAGTATTGTAAGCAATAATCCATTTGTTTTAATTACTTTTTTTGGATGAACCTATTGATAAATTGATATAGTTAACACATTTTTGCTCATTACACATGGGCTTTGGGTGGACTTGTTAGCCATGTTTCATTTAAAAGTATTGTTAATGGACTTATAGACAAAAAGTCTGTCCTTTGTGTTATTGGAATTGTGGTGAGTGTGTCCTTACTTTTTGCTTAACTTCTTACAACACCATCCACCATAGCAAATATGGAGTCATGTGCACATGGTAAGCCAAACATTTTTATTTGATTATTGATGATGTTTTGTTAGAAATATGCATTTATCTGTATGTGTGTTGTGAATATCATGAGTGTGTACATTGCTGTACCATCTGTGATAGTGGCACCAGTGTTAGTTTGTTATCATATATTAAACTGCTAGTGTATGTATTAATGTATTTCCTGTTTGTGTTGCTTATTATCACAGGTGATCCTGATAGTGCAAGTGTACAACTCTTACCATCTGTTGCTAGAGTATCGGCAGACTCTGATGATGATAGGGACCAAACAGAGGCACAGTTAGGGGGTGCAGAGGTTGAGTCTGACACTGAGGTTGACACTGAGCCGTCCCCTGTATTTCCATCAGACACAGCCAGTAGACCTACAAATACCTATTCCAGTTAATCCTCAGATATTGGACAGGTGGAGAGTGACACGCTTGATCCTGGTATTGTGGTTACTGCAGCTTCACTGCTGGTTGACTCCGGCCATAGCCAAAGTGTGAATGAGGGTCCACAAAGGAGAGTTGTTAGGGGTGCTCAGAGGAGGCCTACTGTTAACCCTCATACTGATCCTAGTGTGTCTTTATGTGTCACTCGATGAGCATTTTGTGCTAGCATGAAGGCACAGGCACATTTAATTAGGGTCTCTGAGGACATGGTTAGGGTTATAGATGTGGCACAGGCTGACATGCATTACTGCCTCCCCGTTTTGCCAATTTAATGCATTAGATGAATGGCACAATGGAAAGGGCAGTGTATGTGATGGAATGTTTGCTTGAAGGGGGATGGTGTCCACATGGATGCAGGTCAGCATCATCATCTGATGTTAGCCAATGTGGCCATGCCCGATCATGCTCCTCTAGTGGCACTACTTCCACTGCTCCCTCAGTGGTTAAGGTATCCCCACCAAGATGTGGTAGGCCATGGGGTTATGGTCCTGGGCATATTCATGAGGAGAGCTCATCCATCAGGCATCAGTCACATTCAGGTAGCAACAGTGCATCTGAGCATGAGCATGGACGTTCAAGTGAGACTCCTGTCAGAAGCAGTTCTCACAGTCAGGGACAACGAAGATGAACTGTCACCTCTACCATGCACATTGCACCAGTCCAACATACTAGGATGTAGAGCTAACAGAGCTTGTCTGTGTTTTTGCAGACACACACAGACATGTTTCACCTTGAGTGCCCATGCAAATGCAAACACATACCAGTTACATGTGTCAGTAGTGAGCCTTACATCTCATACTGTCTCAGTAGCCATTTAATACTTCATGAAAATTTCTGCCTGCCTGTCTTTCTTACTCATGCACATTCACTACCTTTTGTGTCAGCCTTGGCCTGCTATCCCCCCAACAACATCCTGTGCAAATGATGGCAACTGTGCCATATCCATGAGTCTCTATCTTTTGGATTCAAGGATACATAAGTGCTTTGTCTGATGTACAGGGTGCACCCTTTTTTGAACATTGTACTGCTCTCTTACAGGTTTTTGTAATGTGTGAGCCTTTGATGTATGAGGCCTATATGTTGATAAAGAACACATCTATTGACATAAGTTATTGCTGTCACATATTGATATAATTTCTGTAACAATCACCAACCTTCTATTAAATTACATTAGCAAATAACGGTCTGAAAGAATACGCCATTCATTTTTTGTTCTTAGTCATTTATTTTCCTAACCCAGGTTCAATACTTACCTTGACAGTCCGGCAGTTACAAGAGTTTTAATTTGGGGCTGACTCTGTGTGATGGTAGCAGTACCCAGCCATTACATGGGTAAGTAAAGGTTGTGAGCATTGCCTGGTATCAACATTACTGTACACATGTGCAAATGATGAAGGTTTTAGCCCCATAGGTGGTGAGTGTGTGTGCACTATCCATTGCATTTTGGCCAGGGTGAGGGCATATTGTGCTTGCCTATGTCTACCAACATCTACAGTGGCTGGTGGTTCCCCCTCTGACTCCTCATCTGTGGGTGGCTGTGGTGACCTTGCCAGTGGTGGTGGGATGTGTGCTGCATCCCCTTGGTGTTCCTGCTGAAACTTTTTTCACAGAATAATATTGTGAAGGACGGCACAGATAGTGAAAATTTCAGCACAAGTACTGGGATTGTACTGCAGGGGTCACCCAGATATATCTAAGCACCAGAACTGTGACTTCAGCAGCCCAAACACATGCTCCATGATAGTTCTTGTTTGAGCGTGTACCTTATTATAGCATTTTTCAGTGAGTGTGTGTGCATTTCTGGTGATCGTCAGCCATGGCTCAAGTGCATAACCTGGTTCACCCAGTAAATGGCCCTGTGGGATATGCCCCCGAGAACCTCAGACAGAGTTGAGAGTTGTACCAGATATGGGAATTGTGGTAACTGCCTGGGTTGCCAACACATACCATTCATTAGGATTCCATTAGTGTTACACACAACCTGACAGTTAATGGTGTAGAAGCCCTTTCTGTTTATGTACACCCTTCTGTGTTCCCCAGGTGCTGCTTTGATTCTAATGTATGTGCAGTCAGTGGCACCCAAGACTTTAAGGTAGTGTGGTACAGGGCAGAAGTCCTGCACAGTTGTAGCTCTGTCCTTGGATGTATGAGGAAATGGTATGTAGTTACTGGTATGCTGTAGCATAGCATTCAGGAACTGATGTAGGATCCTGGATGCTGATACCCGCGATACCCCCTGCATATACCCTGTTGGTCTATGTAAGGTTCCTGCAACTAATATTCTAAGTGCTACACATACCTAAATCTCCACAGGTATAGGTTCCCCTTGGTTTGTCCTTGGTCTCAGTTCAGGAAGGCAGAGGTTGCAGAGTTCCTGTAGTGTGTCTCTATCCACCCTGCAGCACTCTACAGTTTTCAACTCATGCAGATCATTTAAAGCTAAATGGGGTTTAAACACCCTTCTCCTTCTTGGACAAGCTATACTAGCAGCAACAGGAGCACAGACTTGAGTGTGTTGCGCATGCACATATATAAGTGCAACAGTAGTGTCTAGCATTGTTTCTGTGTGTAGTTTCTGTGGCTGTATTCCAATAGGTTTTGGAATTCACAAGCAAAACATGAATGCTCTAGCTTGTTGAATAGCTGCTCCATCTTGGATTGGTTGATTAGCATTCAATTCATCTGCTTATGCAGTAATTAGCATGCCACATTGTTTACCAGGTTTGAATGGTGCTTAATGACTACAAAAGAGTGCGTTACCATGTGCGCATTGTGGCAAGACGAGCACACGGTTTTAGCACACCATGTAGGCTGCTTTGAATTCAGCCCTTTCATTTATTTAAAGATAGGCAACACACTTATTCTTAAGGCTGTTTTTCATATCTGGGAGAGGAACAGAGACAAGAAAAGAACAGGCAACAATTAGTGTAAGTAGAACTGTAGGCTGTAACATGCACTTTAGTATGGATAACCTTAATTTTATATTATGTAATGTTTGTGGGTGCAGCTGTTGATTTAGGATAATTGTCAACTTCATTATTGGAAGATGTACAGAGTTTTGTTTGCTTGTTTTAGTTAATAGGTTCTGGGGGTGCTCTGGGGGGAGTGTTTTGGTTGGTTGGTTGTTTGTTTGTCTGAGGGCTTTAATTAAAACAATAAGTTTTGAAAAAGTGTGACATGGGTTCAAATGGAGAAGACAAGAAACAACTGTATAAAAGACCAGCCTTACAAACATTTAGTGGGTGCATGTAACACAAAAGCTGGAAACAGACATATATAAAAGTTGTCACATACAACAGGTGAGACTAATAACTTCTTATCATAAAAGCTACACTATTAATATTATTTTCTAATGTAAATGGCTTCACAGCTACAGATAAAAATGTAAGCGTATTGAACTGTATTAAGAAATGCAAAGCACAGGTAGCAATGCTGCAGGGACACATTTGGAAAGAAATAAGCATGTGAATTTGATAAAGAAAAGATTTCAGGATGGATATTCAGCAGAATATCAGGGACAAAAGAAAAGGGAAGAAATCATACTAATTATTAAAGGAGCTACAGTAGTGGTAGAAGAGGACAAAATATGATAATGGTGGATTTGCAGCAGTAAGGGGCTACTGGCAAGGGAAGAGAATTACACTGACGTATTTATATTCCACCCTACAACTTGTACTATGGAGTTTAAAAAAAATTAGGGAGAAATAATCAGCTTTCAGCAAGGAATATTACTTATAGCTGGAGACAAGAACATGATTTTCAACAGTGTGGATGTATTTTGGGGGCATAGAAGGAAAAATATAGCAAAAGAGGGTTGATCTCTGAAGAAATTTATGGAAATATTTGGTAAAGAAGATGTAAATTCAGTAGCAGGAACTCTGACAGAATGTACATATTTCCCAAGGTAGAATAACTGGGCTAGACTAGGCAGAAATATTTCACAGGAATATGTTCATCAAAGTGAAAGCTATTTCAGATTATGGTGCTTTCCCACCTAGCTGTTATAAACAGTTTACCTTTATATCGTCGATCACACTTCGTCGACCGGCCACTTAATCGACTCATTTAAGCGAATCAAAACTGCGAAAAATTTTAAATGCTGAAAATATTTCAACATTTGACATTTCCGGCCGCACCACACCTCCACACCATTGCTACCATGTGTCAAAAAGGGGCAAGGTTTTGTCGTTCACTTATTCGGAATTCGACGTTGGAGATGTTCGCACTTCGGTATTCGCGGAAGTTGTTTCGCCGATATTGGGATCGACGATGTAAAGGTAAACTGTTATAAACAGAACAATTTAAGGAATGGGTAGAGGAAATTATTCAAAAGTTATTATGGGAGATAGACATTTCTTCAGAAGTGATAGCTAGTGAGTGGAATAAATCGAAAGTGGATTTAAAACACTGTAGAAATTAAAGAAAGATATATGGTTAAGAAGAAACATAAATTATCTAGAGGGGCTGACAAAGGTTAAAGTATTGTAGAATAAGAGGAATCTCACAGAAAAAGAAGATGTGCAACTGCAGAGTGTTAAAGAGAAAATAAGGTAGTATCCGGACAATGCATGAGTTTGGAAAGATTGCTGTTAAGCAACTGTTTTTTGTAATAACTCCAGAGCACAAAAACTTTTACCACAAAGTCAACAGAATGAAGAAAGGGATTTTGCCAAACACAGAGTGTGTATAATAAGAAAAATAACCAGAGATCTTGTAGAGGCATTACAGATATTTAGGAAATTTTATGAAAATCAGTTGAGATGAGATAAAAAGGTGACATATAATCAATCTGCAGGACAATCTCAAGGAACAGATAGTATTTCTGTGGAAGTTTGCAAGCTAGCAAGAGGAAAGTAATAAAGATCTGGGCTGTTTTGTTTAACAGTATTTTAAAAGGAGTGGAAGCACTAGATCCTGGAAGAAAGCTGTGGTGTCTGTAATACATAAAGACAGTAAGGAATCATCAGACACAGTTTTGTATAGATCTATTTCAATTTAAAATCATGATTATAAAATGATTATGTCTACAGTAGTTAAAAAAGGCAAAGGTGTTGCCAAAATTGATAGATATAGATTAGTGTGTTTTTTTTGGATGGGATGCAAACATTTGACAACATTAATATAATGATGATTATCCAGACAGAAGCAGAATGTATGAAAATGCTGGTTGGTGATGAGTTTTAATGCAGAGAAAGCATATGACAAAGCTGGGATTTTATGATTAGGGCAATGGAAGTATTTGCATTTCCTGATAAAATAATAAGCATAAGTCAGAGGAAATATGAGAGATTTGAGACAGTAATTAAATATGGAAGATTCCTCGCTAATAAATTATGCCTGAACAGAGGAATCATGCAACTGTAACTCTTTCGCCTTTGCTATTTGCTTTGTATTTAAACTAATTACCAAATAAAATAAGGCACTCAGAAATTCAAAGATATAATTGGTATGTTAATCAGGAAAAGTTGGCTTTATTTGCAGACGATATTATCTTGTACCTGATAAAAACCAGAACAGGACATTTTAGTGTTGTGGAATATTTTGTGGCAGTTACAAGTCTTTTCAGGCTATAACATTAATGAAGATAAAACAAAAGCTATAGCTCTAAATTATGTACCCATACTTGAATTGGTTAAATAATACCCCTTTTTATGGGACACTGTAAAATGAAGTATTCAGGATTAAAAGGGTTTCTGTTATGGCAGCTAAGGATATGTGGGAAGAAACTACAAAAAAAATTGTCACTAATGAGTGAAACCCTGACCCCATGTGCAAAAATGGGAAAAGGAGTTATGGATGGATGGATGGATGGATGGATGGATGGATGCATACAAAACCTCAGAAACTGGAAGATCTTGTTTATGGATATGGCTAGCAAGATACAAACAGGAAAATGTTTTTCATTGCTTTAGTTTTATATAATGTCATGCATATTTTTTTTCAACTAGAGGAGGTGTGTACAATAATTAATAAAGTGTTTATCTGGGAGGGAAAGATGCAGGGGTCAAGTGAGATAAGTGCATCCTTAAACAGAATAAGGTGGTTTGGTATTATCTGACTTGAAGTGATATGTTACAGCTATACAATTAAACCCGATAGAAAGCTATAATTTAAAGTGGATAGGGGTGATTATGATGATACAGGGCGGGTGCAAGAAATAATGAAAGAGTGTGATTTTTGAGGCATATCTTTAAGGAGATCAACAACAACAATGCAGAATATTATATACATAAAGCAGCACGAAATATGTTAAGAACTAAGCTAGCATGAGAAGGGAAAAAGGAGATCAGGTAGATGCCAAATGCTGAAGCTGTGATGGGGAAGAAAGAGGTCACTGGGAACAAATGTATTGGGAGTATAATGAGTTGGCAGATTTAAAAATTCCCTTCAGAGTACTCTGTCAGAAATACTGGGTGAGCAAATGAGCATAACTAAGGACATTATTCTTTTGAGCTGGGAATGGATCTGAATTGTTTAAACATAGTAGCACCTTGTTAAGCTTAATTTGGGTTGCTGCCATAAAAAGCAATTACTAGAAAATGGAAATCAAAGTCTAAACCAACTGTATTTGAAGTGCTAGATATTGTAACAGAGTTAAAAGAACTGCACAGAGGATCTTTAGAAAAGGTAGGAGGAAATTACATAGAAGTACATGGAAATTGTGGCAAAAATGCATGCAGAATAATGTTATGGAGGAAGAGTGAGGTTTAAGAGAAGGCAGGAATTGAGGAATTTATAGCTTGTTGGACTGATGACAGTTATACAAAAGAACATAAGTGATTTATATGTATGTATCTGGGAATAAGTTAATCAGGGGATTCAATAAATCCTACATAGTCATTTCCTACCTGCGCACATGGTGGCAATGAAATTCAGATTCAGTAAGTACCATGTAGAGGCGCACTCCACTGTGCAAATAAGGTAAATACCATGGCATGCTAATTACAGCATAAGCAACTGAACTGTATGCTAATTAACCAATCCAACACAGTTTAGTTTTTCAACAAGCTAGAAAGCATTCATGTAAACTCTGTGCTGGTTTTTCCTGCAGATTCCAAAACCTTTAGAATGCAGATATGGAATGGAGTCTACAAGGGCAGAATGTTTGGGGCTGCTGCTGGTTTAACTCATTTATATGTGCTACAGCCTGAAGCCAATGTTGCTGCTACTAATAGACGTAGGGTTTGAAAGAGAAGAGTTTTCAGGGCCATAACTTTTCACAACCAACATGATGTGGAAATTGTGGAGTGCTACAAGGTGGACAGGGACCCACTACAGAAACTCTGTGACCTCTGCCCTCCTCAACTCAGAGCCATAGCCAACTGAGGGGAACCCATTCCAGTGGAGACAAAGGTATGTGTAACCCTTAGAATCATAGCTACAGGTACCTTTCAGAGACCAGCAGAAGACATGCTGGTGGTGTCACAGGCATCAGCATCCATATGAGTAAATGTTAACAATGCTGAATGCTCTAAAGAGTGAAAATGCCGGACCTCAAAGTGCTTCTTGTGGGATCACAGTACAAGTGAAGGTTGGAAAATTTGCCTTTTCCTCAATGTAGTGTGATTCCCAGAGTTGGAATATATATTCAATGGGGTGTGTGGGGGGGCTTAAAGGGTTTTAGGTCTGGCATTTTCGCTCATTAGAGCGTTCAACATTGTTAACATTTGCCCATATGATATAGACCACTCCAATATGCCAGTGACCACATATATTTTCCCTGTAGTTCTGAAGACAGGTCCAGAAATATACATTGTAACACACTACTTTGAAGTACTGGGTGCCATAGATTGTACATATGTAGAAATTAAGGGACCACCCAGGGAACAGTGCAGGCTCTAAATTAACAGAAAAGATTAACACTCTATCAACTGCCAAGTCATGTGTAATACCAAGGGAATGATCTTCTATGTGTGCTTGCAACCCTGGCATCTGGGGAAGCCCTGCAGTACAATCCATGGACATAGAGAGAAATATTTACAGTATGTGCCATGTTATACAACATAATCCTGAGAAAATAGCTTCAGCAGGATCAGCAAGGAAAAAAGGCACACATCCCACCACCAATGCTAAGGTCACGACAACAATGGGTAGATGAGGAGTCACAGGGGGAACCACCAGCTGCTGTGTGTGTAGGCAGACATAGGCGTGCTCAGTATGCCTTTGCAATGGCTAAGAGATAATGCATAGTATGCTCACTTGCCACCTAGGGGCCTTAAACCTTCCTCCTACTCACATACATATAGTAGCATTGATGCCAGGCAACTTACAGAACCTTTACTTCCCCATGTATTGGCTGTGTACTGCTTGCATCAGAATTAGTCATCCCTGACCTTAAACTGTGTCAACTGTTGCATTTACAAGGTAAGTCTTGAACCTGAAGTGTATTGTTTAATAATATGACTGTGTGGCATATCCTTGTATTCCATTACTTGGTCCAGTAAGCTAGTAAAAGGTGGGAGATCTGTACAGAACTTACCTTAACATGTGACAGCAGAGACTTATTTGACTTATATGTTTCTATTACTAAGTAGTAGGCCTCAGGCATCAGAGTCACGCAGTCATACATCTCAAATGCACTGTCAGTCACTGCATTCCCTCTGTTTAGTACCATATGTTTGTACTAGAAAATGATTAAAGAGAGAGAAGTTAGAAAGTAATGATACACTTTGCAGTTTCTGACTTCACAACCCTCATTCACTATAAAGTTGGGAAATTTTGATGGTATCACCTTTCTAACTTTCCAAGGCCAATATAAGTCAAAGGTACAATTACCAGTTCAACACCACAAATGCAGATATACTAAGCACTAAGCTAGCTATGCACGTTGAGCATCAGACACAAAACCTTTGTATCCCTGAATCCAAAAGATAGAAAACAGGGATATGGCACAGTTATCATCACTTACACAGGGTGTTATGTGGAGGGGCAGGAAGCAGAGTCTGACACAAAAAGTCGGCGAGTGTGTGTGAGTAAAAAAGAGAAAAAACAGACATGGATAAACCAACAAATGGCTAGTGAGACAAAATGAATAATGGTTATGTGTGTCTGTAGGGGTCCTCCAGGTGAAATTGGTGTGTGAGTATCTGCATGAACACAGTCAACCTCTGTGCTAGCTCTACATCTTGGTATGTTGGATAGGTGTGAGCTGTGCATGGTAGAGGTGGCAGTTCATTGTTGTCATCTCTGACCATGGGAACTGGCTCTGCCAGGAATTCACTGGCATGTCCATGCCCATGGTCATATGCAGTGCTGCTTTCTGAGTGTGACGGATATCTGCTGGATGAGCTTCCTTCACAGGGATGCCCAGGACCATGACCCCATGGCCTGCCACATCTAGGTGTGTACAACACACTCAGTGATGGATCAGTAGATGTACTGCCATTATGGGAGCATGATTAGGCACTGCCAAGTTGGCTGACATCAGGTGATGTGGCTGACCTATGCCCACAAGGATTCTGTTCTCCTCCCAGCAGATGTTGCATCACAGACACTGCTCATTTCATGACAGACACCCCTCAGCCAACCACAGACACCCCTTATTCTATCATGTCATTCATCCAACCCAGTGAATTAGCAACACAGTGGAGTCAGCCACAGATGTCGGACTGTGCCACATCCACAATCCTGAGCATTTGTCTTGAGCACCTGTAGGAATGCATCTTTGCCTCCATGATGGCTCTAAACACATGTCGAGTGGCACAGGAAGAGACACCTGTAACAGATGGAGGAGGGACAGCAGGTCCCCTCAGAGCACCCCTATCAATCCTCCTGAAAGACACCTTACCTATACTTTGGCTATGGCCAGTCCTCAACAGGCACTGAAACCACAGTAGCTACACTTCCCTGCTCAGCGTCCTTACCCTCCACCTGTCCAGTATCTGTGGGCTCATTGGACTGGGTAGGAATACTCCTACTGGCTGTGTCAAATGGAAATGCAGGGGGAGACTGTATGTCAACTGCAATGTCAGATTCAACCTCTACACCCACTGGGTGTCCTTCAATTTGGCCAGCATCATCATTAGAGTCTGCTGATACACTGACATCATCAGGTGGCACATGGTCCACACTACCACTGTCATGATCACCTCTGATAAAAAGTAAAAACACATGAATAAATTAATGCCTGCACTACTATAGTGCAATATATGCTAACAAACTAACAGTGCTGACACAGTCCAGACACTATTACAGACAGTACAGCAATACAGACTCAACAATCCTGAGATCTAGATCACCATCATACACTAGAATATTTCTTTAAATTGCTCAGCAGTACTGACATAAAAAGGTTTGCCTTACCATCTGCAGATGAGATACTCCTCTGTAGTATAGATGATCCTGGAAGAAGTTAAGCCAGATGTAAGGGAAACATCATCACAACTAACAGTAACACAGGGAGTAATATAGTTACCCCTTTATATATCTATTAACTATAATTTCAACAAGAACATGGCTGACAGCTCTAATCTAAGCTTATAACTGTAGCAGTGTTCAATCCACCCCCCCAAAAAAAGACATGTGACACATAATTAACTTATTGATTTCAGTTGTTTTACTATACAACAGTGTTTAACTGTTCAGATACCAAAGCCTACCTTGAAGCTCCTCCTGGGATGTGCTTGCTGTCTCAGAAACTGTTGCTCCAACTACCAGGACATGCTTTACTGCACTCTCCTGGGAGCTATCTGGATCTCTGATATTGGGGGTTAGTGGTGGTTCCCTAGCAGGCCTTCCACTAGTAAACATCTGGTCATGGTCCACTGTAGCTGCTCTCTTCCATTGCAGATGTGATCATGTCAGTGGCCCTGTGGTACACCATCTCATATGTCCTGACGTGGCCACCCATGGCATTGACATCTACTATCTGCTGCCATATTTGCATCCTTTGTGCCATATCTCTGTGTCCCCTTTCCAGCAGAAAAGCACCATTTTGCCTAAAGCCATCCACAATCACTTGGTTCTCGACATCAGTGAAGGGGGTCTCTATGGATTGACCCACTTGGGTGACATACTCGTACACACTGGAGAAACATAAAACAGGTAGTATGCAAAACATGGAGCATAACAACAGCAACATATCCTTGTTTGTGCCATAACAGTAACTCACCTTTGCTCCCACCAAAAGAACAGCTCATCCTTGTCTGTGCCATAAAAGTTACTTAGCTTTGCTCCCCCTACTTAAAACAGCAGTCAAATGACCCATTTTGCTAGCAAACCATTTTTGAAATGCTAAAAGTACTATCAATGGACCTGTCCCTGAAACATTTGTACATATTTATCACACAACATTCCATTTTCATGTATTGCCTGTCATGTATACCTCTGAAATAGCTTGACAAATATGCCCACACCAGCAGTACACTTTTAACCCTAATGCATACAGGTAAATGTGTAAAAGCCTTTGCTTCAGATTTTTCTTAAATACATTTCAGCATATGCAGTATGTAGGTGACAAAATGGAAACATACTTTCTGAAGTTCATTACTCCTCTGTATAGATATATCCTGAAGAAAAATCATTTTTGCAGTCTTCCTAACATATACAACAGTTTTCACTATCAGTTTGCTTAGCTATATGGTTGCCTCCTTGTATGGTGTACAGTGGTTAAATATAGCTTTTTTGGTATTTTGTAGAGTTGTATTAAATTGAGCTTGCGTACCTCAACTGTAAAACAAGTACGCATGCATTAGTTTTTAGCACAAACCAAGAGTACAATATTGCACTTTAGTCAGAGGTTGTGGATTGAAATACCGCACCTCCCAACTATACAATAATGTTATTTCTGCAATTTATATTTAAATTAAATTAAAACCTCTATACTAGTGGCACAAATGCCCTGCTGTAAAGTGTAATCTTTACAACTGGAACATGCATGTGTGCATTACATGCACATGTGAAGGAGTACTTGCTGCAGTCTGTAGTACAATGTGAATCTGTTAGGAAATGGTAGTCTTAAAAGTAAAAGTTAACATAATAGGGTCAATTAATTGTATCAATGCATTGTATATCTCATATGAAGATACTAATCTTATCTATTTTTTCTCTCACCACAACTCTTATCGTCTCTTTTTTATTTTACTATTTTTTTTATTTTATTTATGTATGTATGTATTTATTTATTTATTTTATTACATGTTATCAAAATGTGTCCATGTCATCCATGTGTACAGCATCACTAAATGCTCCACAGGATCTGCCTGCCCCCCCCCCCCACGGCTCCAGCACCAGTGCCCAGTATGTTTGGCAGCCAACTGGCAGCACTCACTCTGCTGGCCCTGCACTACCTGCAACCTGAGGTAGTCCTGCCCCAGAGTGAAATTACATGTGTAAACATTACAAACTGAGAGCCCTATCTAACAATATGTCACAAGTTTACAATACATCCATCTGTTGCCACCCCCCTCCAAGCATTGCAACCCTGGTGTCTCAGTAGACTTTCCACACATATATCAAACACAGTGCAAAATTTAATATTAAATGGTGCATGCTGTGCAATGCACATCCATCTGGTAACATGCACAACTATAGCTATTGACCCATATGCCTAAAACACTTATCTACAAGAATCAGCATGGACCATATCCACAGGGACATCATGTAGGTGACCTTCAACACACTTGATCCTACCCATTTTGTTTTTGTCAAGGGTAGACCTTGCTTATTGAATCTTGTGGACTTCAAGGATACAGACCCCACAAACCTGGATGAGGGATAACATTACATCCTGCCTTTGTTGACTTATCTAAGGCCTTTGACACTATTCCCCATTCCCCCATTCATGTGTCATAGTGAAGATCTCCCATGTCAGACAAGCCATACAGTAGTACAGACAAATGGCTCACTGACATAACACACACTCTCCTCCATTCATGTGTCATAATGAAGATCTCCCATGTAAGAATTAAGCCATACAGTATTACAGGGCAAATGGCTCACTAACATAACACACACTATCAAAGTTGGGGACTGTACCTCCACCAGTAGCCAATTACCATTAGAATGCCACAAGGATATTTGCTGGGTCCTCAACTATTTGCAAACTGCTTTCCTGAAGCACAGGCAATGAAAGATGGCCTGTGGCTTACCAAGACTGCAGATGACTGGTAACTGGACACACTAATATAGTCCCCCAGTGATGATATCATATTATGGAAGGAGTTTTCACACACAAATGTCTCATGGCTCCTTTGACAATAAAGTACTGCTGCTAATTATGATATACATACTACCCCTCTAAGCTCAAACAAAGTATTGTGAGATTTGGGAGCACATGTTGGATGGCACAGTGGTGCAACAGTAGCATTGTCTCCTCGTAGTGAGAGGTTCTCCAGTTCGATTCTCAGCTGTGGTGTCTTCTGAGTGGAGTCTGCATATCCTCCCTGTGTTTGTGTGGGTTTTCTCTGGGTGCTCCAGGTTCCTCCCATGTTACAAAGACATGCATCTGGAGTGTTTCTCCCCAGGCTTCCGCTGAAAACTGGCTTTGTTCCAAGTTGGACTTTCCCAGTAAACAAATGTTAAATAAAATAAAAAATAAATAAAAAATAAAATGTTGATAGCACTATGTGTCCATGGTGGTGACACACACATTCTGCATTGTGCACATCATACACATTGACATCACATCCAAGACCATGGTGGTCATACCTCTGTTGTACCCTACCCTTATCAGACCACTAGTTGAGTACAATGCTCCGTTATGTCTGTACCTCATTAGACAGCTGCAGCAACTGGAGAAAACACAGGGGATGTGCCTGGGAGACTCCAGGGCATTCAAAAATGACATGCATAGAAAGAATGAAAGATCTGTCAGTGTACTCAGTATCGTGCAGGCTGTTAAGAGTTGACCTATGCCTGCCATACACAGCAGTCTCAGACCCTGTCCTACAGGAAATGCTGCACATCTGCAAATCAAATGGAACAAAAATAACTTGACTCAGTGTTCTCTACCTAGTCTGTGACATAAACAGAACATGATGGAAAAAAAGTTACATCCCCCAACAACTCACACACCTCTGTAGTAGGTTATAGAATAGAATATGTGAGTCAGTGCTGCTCAATAACCCTGTTCAAGCACAACCTTAATTACTGGTTGGGTGATTGGTAAGTCACCTCTGTGGTGGCACCTATGTCCCTCATGGACAGGACCATTTGGTGCTGCTCACAAAATCACTCTGATAACAACAACCATCCAACTATGCTCAATAAGGGTACTTGTATTTTTACACAGCTTCTAGGCTTCTAAACACCATAGGTCCATTAAGCTAGTAGACTGTGAACATATGAAGCTATAAGCCTATTTAATTCTCCCAACATTTGCAATCCCACATGGTCTGCTGATTTCATCTACTATACGTTCATCTGCAGTCTTGCAAAAGTCAGACATATACAGTGGTGCTTGTATAACGTACTGTGTTCTGTAGTCTGTATACTTAGGTAAGTAGGGGATCTGTTCTCACTGCAGTCAGCTGGGCATGTGTATGTGTCTAGGTTTATCCAGAAAAGCTGAAGTGTGTATTGTACAGTTACCACTCCAGTAACATGCATTGACAGTATTTTGAAGCTTGCACATTCCTACACATCCATTTCATGCAGGCCTCCCAACTTCTTCTCTCCAACATACACTGCTCATGTAGTCCACTATAAGTTGACCTGCAGTCATGTAAAAGTTGGACTTGTGCCATTGCACTTGGGTAAAGTACTGAGTTCTGTAGTCTGTGTACTTAGGTAGGGGTTCTGTTCTTTCTGCAGACCACTGTGTGTGTGTGTGTGTGTGTGTGTGTGTGTGTGTGTGTGTGTGTGTGTGTGTGTGTGTGTGTGTGTGTGTGTGTGTGTGTGTGTGTGTGTGTGTGTGTGTGTATGTGTGTGTATATCTAGGCAGAAATCAGAAGTGTGTATCCTGCAGTTACTGTTACAATCCCATGAATTGACAGTATTTTGATATTTGCACATATCTACAGATCAATTTCACACAGGCCTCCAAACTTTTCTCCAACATGCACTGCTGATGTCATCCACTATAAGTTGGCCTGCAGCTGTGTAAAAGTCAGATTTGTGCTGTCGGGCTTGCATAAAGTACTGTGTTCTGTTGTCTGTGTACTTAGGCAGGGGTTCTATTCCCACTACATTCAACTGGGATTGTGGTTGTGTGTTTGTGCACTTGCATGACATTAGAGAGAGCAATTTACAACAGTATGTGGGACACTGTCATATTCTCCTCAACAGACACTGCTGATGTTATCAGTTATAAAGTGTTGTCTGATATACAAGGTAGACTTGTGCTGTGGTGCTTGTGTAAAGTGCTGTGTTCTGTAGTGTATATACATAAATAGGTATGGGTTCTTTTCACACTGTAGTCAAGTGTGTGTGTGTGTGTGTGTGTGTGTGTGTGTGTGTGTGTGTGTGTGTGTGTGTGCATGCATGTGTTTGCGTTTGTGCACTTGCTTGAGAGTAGAAAGAGTATTTTACAACAGCACATGGGAACATTGTTTTTACCATCTTCTTCTCAAGAGACTCTGATTATTTGTGGATGTGCAGTATACACTTCAGGACAGGGTCAGAGATGTCCTGCAGTCCAAGCATAAGTCAGCTCATCCTTTCCAATACAGATTTCAGGAACAAGGCTTTTAGTATATCCACTTATGTCATGGCATGGTTTGTAGGATGTGTATTTTCTAGGGGTGAAACCTCGTAGTCTGTCCAGCTGCTGCAGATGTCTGATGAGGTACATGCACATGCAAAAGGAAGCATTATACTGTATTAGTGTTCAGATGAGATCTGAACACAATGCTGTTATATCCTCCTCAGATCTGGATGCAATGGCCTGACTTCTGAGGTGCACAATGTAGCTTTTCCATACCATTGTGGACATTTGGATGAAGTTCAGATTGCTATCCTAGTGCATTCCAAAATCTTGCACCACTGCTTTCAGGATAATGTTGTCAATGGTATCTTTACTAGGAAATTCCACTTTGCATAAGGCACAAATCCTGATAAATTCTATATTTATTAGTAGACGATGGGCCTTTGACACCACTCATTTGTGTGTGTAGGTGTGTTAGCCCCTCTTGTACTGGGAAAGTCCGACTGAGAGAGAATCCATTTTCAGCTGAAGCTGGTCAGAAATGCTCCAGATGCATGTCTTTGAAATGTGGGAGGAAATCATAGTACCCTGAGCAAATCCATGCAAACACAGGGAGGACATGCAGACTCCACACAGAAAGCACCCTAGCAGAGAATCAAACCAGAAAGCCTGCTGCTGTGATGCAGCAATGCTAACGGCTGCACTTCTGTGCCACACATGCATACATCTATATGTATATAGGTGTATACTAGGCTATGACCAATGGGGCGTGTATAAACTAAGCCATGCAACCTAAATGTATACAATGAATTATTGTCCTTAGAGGTTATTTTATGTCAATGTATGTTAGTTAGGCTATGATTTAACAACTGTCTCTGTCCATTAGAGACAGCGGTATCAGACCACAGATGAATTTCCGATTTCTAATCCACTGGTCCAGGTTGCACTTGAACAGGGTGAGAGAAGGGTTCTGCTTTACATGGATGGGAAGCCTATTTCAGAGAATGGGGATTCTCTGAGATACATATCTGTCCCTTCAACATGTCCTATTTAAGTTTAAAACCTTAAATCTAGTAGTTCAGGTTCATGTTTCAGCACTCTATAAGAAACAAAAAGTATAGAGATAGGGCTTTAAGACAACTTGCGCAGGACCTTTTGTTTATTCCCTGTATTCTTTCTCTGAAAAACCTCTGTGTATGTTCAAGTTGTTGCCTATGCCTGGTGAGGTAAATACCGAATAGGGCATTATAGTCAATTATGCGTCTAATGAGGGCTGAGTTCAGTGGCATAATGACTCCCATGGCTCTAGATGTCATGCCCTTACTTATAAGTTGAGGGACATAGTATGATGTTCATACAACTTTAGAGACATGTTGGTCAAAATCCAGGTCACTATCTGCAAGACTACTGAATCCCTAAATATTGTGTCTAACATTTGGCATGTTTTATCAATGATGTAGTTTCCCTGAGTGGACAACTTCCCAAAGGGTACTATTATACATTTCTTGGCACTGGCTTTTTAAGAAGTGGCTTTGGCACCAATCATTTTTGTCAGTGTTAGACCATCCTGTAAGATCACAGGGGGTTTGTATAATTGCTCCTGGCTTGCAGTCATCTGCATAATTGGTAAGCCAGAAGGCATTGACATTTACCTTGACTTGCAAAAAATAAATACCAACAATGAGTGGGCTCAGCACAGAGCCTTGGGTATCTTCACTGGTGAACAGCTTCTTTGTGGAGGTGGTCTCTTCAATCTTAACTTCCTTGGTCCTGTCTGTGAGCCAGTTGGCTATACAGAGAGTTACATATCGAGTTTATGACTAATGCTGTGGTTTTGTTTAAAATGGCTGAATAGGGCATTGTATCAAATGCTTTAGCTAGGTTAAGATAGGCAGCATGCAACATTTTGCCCTCATCCGTTGTCTTGATGACCTTCTCAAAGAAGTCCATTAGGCTCACTAGTAATGACCTACTTTTGATGAAAGTAAAAACTGGGTTGGATTCAGTACCTGAAGGTTTCCTATTTCATTATTAATCATTTTTATGATAATTCTTCCCAATACTTTGCTTATAAGAAGAGTCAGACTAATGGGCCTGTAGCTCCCAGGATCTGTTGATGGTGGATTACTATCATTTAATTGAAACGAACTTGGTCGACTGATCATATCATCGACTGATGTCCTGCAAAAACTCACACAGCCAAACTCCAAAATTGCTAAATTACATGTCGAATGCAACCTAGGGACGGGTTTTAACATGGGTCGAGATAGGGGCAAAATTTGTAGTTCGGCAATATCAGAGTTCAACATTAACAACGTTCTTGATTTTGGGTTTCCTGTGAAGTGGAGTCGACCAACTCCACTTTAGTTAAATAATAGTAAACCGTTGATGATCCACTCTTGTTGAGAGGGATGACTGTTGTATACAACACTATAGTGACACTAGTGGCCCAATAGGTAATATTTCAGGCTATTTATGAAGCATCCTGGGATATTATTGGGGCCCATCAAAGCTGTGTTCTTTGCCTTACAAAGCACACCTAAGACTGTCTCCCTGCTGATAATTGGAGGGATTATGTCAGATGGCATTTCCTGGGGGTTGGCTGGGAGTGAAAATTTATCAGCCACAATATTTTGGTAATATCTCCTCATTTTGTAAATGTGGCTCCATTTACCAACAGTTTGGTACACTGTTGTGTGCTGTCTTTGACATTTTGAACATAGCTAATGGCTTATGGTTGTCCTTGGACTGAGATGCTGTACTTACCTTAACATTTTCTTTGTTGGATGTTGTAATTTTCCTATTTACTATCAAATACCTTGCAATAGTCCTATGTAGGTCATGTCTGGATTCATGAAAAATATTCAGTATATTTCTACCACATACCAACAACTGCCCTACATTTGGGACCACTTGACAAAAATTTGTAAGGGATGTAAATCAATAGTTTATTGACTAGTGTGATGTTTAAGAAGTCTCATACTAGGCATTGAGTGAATGCTGTACTTTTCCCTGTTAACTCTAAATTATCTTATAATAATCCTTGGATTTCTGAAAAAATGCTTACCAATTCTTATCACATACCATCAAATGTACTAACTTTGGGACCACTTCACATAAAATGTAATGGATGTAAGTCAATAATTTAATGAGTGGTATAATGATTAATTGAAAACTTTCACCTAGGTACTGTGCAGGTATTGTAATTTTCATGTTCAACACTCAGTTATTAGAGTTTTATATAGCTGACTATTTGAAAGGTCATATGTATGGTGGTGCAGTGGTTAGCATTGTCACCTCACAGCAAGAGGCTCTCCAGTTCGATTCTTGGCTGGACTGCCTTCTGTGCAGGGTCTGCATGTCCTCCCTATGGTTGAGTGAACTTTAAAGACATGCAAGTAGGTGCATGCACAAGTGGGTGTGCCTTCTTTGAAGGTTGGGCGCGGGGCTGGAAACTCAACACAGTAAAAATCCACTGCCAATCATAAGCGGACCAGTGATCCGCTGTGGCGACCCCTAACAAGGAAAAGCCGAAAGACATAACTTTTATATGTGTTGCTACTCATGCTGCTTTGTTTACTATAGTAAATATATATAATTCAAATTGAGAGGTATTGCTTCATCTTTACAGCCTTGTAATATGTCCTTCCGTGGTAATCCTTTGATTAAGAGTTGCCTGCTGTGTTCTTTCTAGCATCTCTGATAAAGAACTGTTACCATTATAAATACCTGCAGTGAATAGTACAAGCAACAATATGCTTTAATAAATATTAGATATTATGACTTTAGGTTTTGTATTACATTGTATATACCACCTCGGCTGTATAGACTTGCTGTTTCAGTTTATAAACTTAGAATCGTTTCTTTTGTAGCAATTATTTCCTAAGGATTGGGAGGTTGTGTTGACTGCATTCTCTTCTGAAAATGTGTCCCCGTTCACCAAGCCAGCAATTTATTATGTACACTTGGTACAGGTTAAGATGGCAAATGCTGTTCTGTTATGTCTTGTATAAATTGTATGTCTGAAAATGATTTTAGTCCCAAAATTCTGTAATGTATTTATTTTCCTGATTACAGTGCCAATAAGTTACATGGGTGTTTATATATTTGAAAACATCTTCAATAAAATTAATATTAAAAATGTTGACATGATCAGCATTACCTATCTCAGGCTCAGGATAAAAAAGTTATTCCTAACAGTACCACTTAAGAGAAAATACAGCAGCAGTATTTCTTGTGTGTGTTATCCTTGGCATGATGGTTAAACTAAGGTTCTAACGTCTTGAGTTAGTGGTAGCTCATGTGGATATAAAAGATCCTATCCTATAGCACCTATATAAAAGAGTAGGGACCCTTTATTATATACAAAAGACAACTTATACTTACAACAGATTTATGTAATATATTTGCAAATGTACACATATATAGATATACAAATATAATTATACATATTTATAATTTTCCTCACAATCATACTAAAATGTTATACATATTAGACCCCCACACCGTTTTCCATAACCACTATCTGATTTTACTTAATATTGTTGCTAAAATCCATTTACCATTAAACATTATTTCATTTATTTTTTTCAGTCCATATAACCCATACAATATAAAATAACTTTTTTTATCTATTCTTTTAACATAGTCTTTTCTTCTGTTCTTATAATATCTACATTTAGTGTTATCCATGCTACTTTATCTAGTTCATTTTTATCTTAGAAAACATGTTCTTTGCATAGTTTTCCCCATAACTGTTTTATTCTTTAACATTTCAAAAATATGTGTTCAGTAGTTTCTTCTTCTTGACAATGTAAGCATATTACAGCACTTCTGTTTTGTATGGCATATTTCCTTTTCCTGATAATTTAGCTATTACCAGTCTCCACAAAGAATCTTACATCCTAATTTCTTATTACACTATTTATTTTTTTATTTTTATAGTTTTTATTTTTTAATCTGTTAGATTTTCCATTGTTTTACATGTCAATGTTTTATCATTACATTATTATTCCATACTTTTCTTTCTTTTTCTATATCATCAATTTATTTTCCAAAAAAAAAAAAAAATGTTTATTGGTAATATTGTATTTCCTAATTTATACAATTTTTTCCTCTTTTTTACTATACCCCAAAAATTATAGTTATACTATTTTATTGCTAATCTCTTATCTTTTTCATTTATCTACTTTAACACTTTATACAAATTAATGAAGCAGCATATACCACTATTAGTCCTAAAATTCAATCCTCTTTATTTACATACAAAACCCTTCTTTTTACTGGATGTAATTTAGAATCCCATATAAATAAAAAATATATCTGCAATAATTCATTCTCAAATACTGTTGGCAACATAAGTATACTTGCTATTTTTCTCATCAGTACTGAATTTATCAAATAAGCCTTTTTTCTGAATGATAATTTACATGTTCTCAAAAAAAGATGTTTGTTTTATTTCTTCTATTGTTTTTTTCCCACTGAATTTTACTTACATCATTATTCCCAAAGTGTATACCTAGCACAAGAATTTCATTCATTCACTTTAAAAATGTATATCCCCTATCTTTCTACATCACCTAAACCTTTACTTTCCTCTTTATTTTGAGCCACCCCTAATGTCTCTAGACACTTATTATTATTTCTTTTATCCATTGTTTTTGCAATTATTATAACATCATCTGCATATGTTAACAGGACTGAAATTCTTAACCCTTTAGGTGTTATATATCCCACCTCCATAATTTTGTAATTTATTTCACATACTGTCACATTCATAACTCATAGGACATCCCTGTCTTACCACTCTTTGTATATACCTCTTGGTACCTCTTGTCTTAAGCAGTCATTTACAAGTAGTTTTATTTTATTATTACTATTTACTGACGGGTTTACTTCTAAATTTCAAAAATTCACAACTTCGAATTTCTTAAGGTTGAGACCATAAAATCGAAGTTTTGAAACTTCAAACCCTTTTCAATGAAGATTTCTGTAGCATACAGAATGGTATAATTACCATTTTCCTCAATATAGTGCAGTCTTGGTGTTGGTATTTAATTAGCAGGGGGTGTGAGGGGTGCAGGGGTGCTTGCCACACCACACCCTGCAAAAACGTAAAAAAAAAAAAAAAAAGATATTTTTTGTTTTTATTCTTTTTTTATGTATATTTCAAAGTTTCAAAACTTTGATCGTATGGTCTAAACCAAAAGAAGTTCGAAACTGTGAAAATTTGAAACTTAGAAGTATACCCATGCTGACATACACAATTTCCTAAATTTCTCACTTATATTCTTTCACTATTACCCATAAGATTTCATGTCCAATTGTATCAATTGCTTTATTCAGGTCTCTTACCATGATTTTCACTTCTTCTTTTATATTCATAATATTATCCATGATTTCTCTGACTATCATTAATAATATGTGACAAACCATCCCTTTTAATCTATATATACCATCTTTAAACATTTCTTATACATATTGTACTACACTATTCATAATCATTTCCCAAATTCTTTCTATTTCACCTTTTACATATTTTGTCCAGACATTTCTTGTAAGTAAATAACCACACCACTTAGGATAATATAACTATTTAATTAACAAATAAACACATTAATAATTCCATGACATTCAAATGTCATAAATTTAAGCATAGCAAGTTCAGAGTAGGCAGTCTTACCCTCTTTTCTTCACTCAACCTTTATGTAAAGCAGAAGTAAATTAATCCACTCACTTAAACTCAACATCCCTTAGAAGCACCAAGATGCCACTCACTTCCATAACAAAACAACCACTACCAACCTAATCAAAACAGAATTAAAGAGAAGAAGGGGGACAAGGAGAGGGGTTCATCCAAACCTCTTTTCTCTATCTACCACCTGATAACCGGCTTTTCCCCCTTTCCATGTATCTGCAGTGCCTTAATAAATTTCTTCAAAAATAAATAACAATGCATATTAAACAGATCCGTACCAAGATCACTTAAATGTACTCCATCCTCCCAAAACCAAGTAGGATTCCTATCATCAAAACCCAATGATCAATAGAATAAAATAAACACTTAACTACCCCAAAACTGTTGAAAGCCTGTTATTAATAAAATGGCAGGCCTGCTCATTACCCATAAATTTGACAAAATGCTTTCATACCAGTGGCAGTGTTATCTTTTACCAAACTATAAGCATAGAAGTAAACCGATGCTTCAAACTTGCCAAATCCCCACTATTGTAGCTAAGTGCCATTTTGGAGCTATCCCCAGATCACTGGAAAGGCTCACCCAGACTCTGCTACAGTTGCTGTGAGGGTAAGGTTAGTTTGCTTTTTTATTTGTTGCATTTTGTATTACTTTATTGCCTTTTTCTATTTTGTATACTGTGATTTATTTTCTTTACACTGTGTTTTACTTGCATTCTGCTTTTAACTGCATATTAAAACTTGGAAAGAGACAGCAGCTCTGTCTCTTGTGAGTCAGACAGAAATCATTCCACCCTCCCACACAGTTACTGTTGTGTTCTTAAACACCACTGTCTTTCTAGCTGCCTGACCCTTATGTTAATTTGACCATATATCTCATTTCCTCTCTGCTTTTACTGGATGGTGTTAGTAAGCACAAAATTATCATTTTGTGAAATCAATCCCCTTCAACTATTTAAATGTATTGGCCATCCTACTGTATTCTATAGTACCAGAATACAAAAGTGACCACCCCCTTTCAATCTATCTTGCTGTTTTAAAAATAGTGACTCCACTAAAACTTAACTTTTTAGACAGGTAAAACTTAAGTTACCTACTATCACATCTAACTCCTCTAGTGCACAGTGCAGTGTTTAGGATAAACCATTTTTTTCATCTTACCTTTAAGCATCTACTGGAAGACCACAGTTATTGCAGAGCTCACATTCTGCCTCTCAATGGTCATCTTGGGATTAGTGCTTCTCTTTTCTCCTGGTGAGAGAAGGAGTGCAGTTACATTATTTCCTGGAAACTACTGATCACCAGAAAGCTTAATAACTGCTTTATAGGTGACAACTTGGAATCTGTGCTTATATTCTGATCCAGGTGAGAGTAGTAGCAGAGTGCATTGATTCCTGACTCTTTCTGGTTGGAGAGTGAGTGTATGTGCTTAATGTACCTGATTGGTCTGGTTGCTGTTCGAGGCATCAACCAGAAAAAGGCTACAAGCCTGCAGACCATTGCATCATCTGGGACAAGATTGTGGATCACCAAACAGACCGTGGCCTGCTTATCTTCTTGGCATTGGTGCTAACATTTTTCTTCTGGTTAGAGAAGAAGCAAAGGAGTATTGTATCCCAAGAGAGTGAAGCTGTGCTGAGACCAGCATTAGTAGTAGCCAGGCAGTAGCCATTCATGCAACTCCCCTCTTTTTATCATTCTTGACAAGCTAATTCTTTATTTTTCAGTAAGTACTGCTTGATTTCTTCCTAACTTCAGAATATCTGCCTAAATATTTTATCCTTAAATTTTCAGGGTCTATGTATTAGTTTCCCATCAAGTGTTTGACACCCTGAGTGATATTTGTCCTATAAAAGGAATATATAAGGAAACAGCTCTAGTACTTAGTAATAATGACCAGCCCTGCTGGCATGTCTAAAGGTCAGTTCCCTGTTCTTTCTTCTATTAATCTGGTGAACATGAGGATTTTGAGGCAGTGTAGCAACTGCCACATGTACACAGACAACCCTCTCCTCTTACTTCCCAACACTCAGACTTGTGAGAGATGCACTTATATATCCAAATTGGAAGCCATGCACTCTCAAGCCTAGACTGGAATAGCTGGTCAAAAGGAGAAGGTCAACACCTGCACCACACCACATACAACACATAGCCCTCCAGAAGACCCACCATCACAGTTCTCACATAAAAACACAAACCACACACCCATCTTCACTAAGGCTTCCAATAGAAATCTACCCAAACAGCAGAGACCTCCAAGGTAGAAATGCACTTGACCAGCACAGCACAAACAACAAGACACATAGCTCACCTACACAGTGTGCCCCTCAACCTAAGCCCTTAAAGCAAAACAACTTGCCCAATAGACTAATCATAGGTGACTCGATAGTGAGGTGCACTGATGTCTTAGTCACTATGTTGAATAAGGAGAAGGTAACAGACAGCTGTCTATCAGGTGCCAGAATCCAAAACATAGCACATGCACTCAGGTCACTCCACAACAAGCACAAGTATGATTCTGTCCATGTGGGTGTGAATGTGTGTGTGAATGACCTGAGATGTGCATCCCTGGAATACATGAAAAGAGACATGGAGGTGCTCTTGGATTATGTGGCCCAGGCAGGTCTGACCCTAGCCATAAGCAGCATCCTACCATCACCCAGAATGATACCGCAGTACAAGCAGAAAATGATGGACTTTAACAATTGGCTAAGTTTCTGGTGTCATTCTAAGGGGATCCAGTATCTCTCTGCTTGGGATGACATGATTGACAGACCTCGATGCTTTGCCAGAGATGGCCTGCATCTGTCACCACTGGGTTTCCAGATACTGGCTAAGGCTCTTGCCACCCCTATAGTGCCTTTTATATGATATTCCAAAAACCAAATTACCAACATAACAGCTATAAATAAATGCAATCTGAAGGTCATGCTGCTCAACGTTAGAAGTCTAAATCTCAAGATGGACTTGCTCTAAGCACTCCTCAAAATGGAGAACATCGACATTTGTGCTGTAATGGAGACCTGGTTTAAAGCAGCAGAAAGCACCCCTGTGCTACCAACTATAACTCATTCCACATCTTTCAGCCCCAGAACATGGACTGAAGCTCCAAAGGCGGTGGTGTCACCATATTCATAAAGGATATGTACACCTCCAGACTAGTAGCTCAGCATAAGACATCTGAGATACTTCAGGTACAACTAACATTGGCTAATGAAGGCAATTCAGGTCGTAGCCTGCTATAGGTCCCCAACCATGTCCCGACTCTCACTCCACGTTCCTAAGTACCCTGGAAACTATTAGGGTCTAACCCAACACACTCATACTAGGTGACTTCAACTACTCCTCCATCAACTGGGAAAACTATTATCTGTCAAATGAGTGGGATGGGAGGTGTTTACTATACAAACACAAGGTGCAGGGTTTGATTCTCACATGGGGTAATTGGCTAGGCTTAAAACGACCCTCAAGGGCACTTAGCCTAGTACTAATCTATGAACCTATGAACCTATGCACGAATACACTGGCCCAACGCTTCCTGGAATTCATCATTTCCAATGCCCTGGACCAGCTATTCTTACCCCCAATAGAGAAAGCAACATCCTTGACTTGGTTAGTACTAACATGGGCAACTGTTACTTTACACCAATAGTCACTTCCTCCATGGTTAAACCCGACCACAAACTAATCACCATGGAAATCCACATCTCACCGTCACTCCCCACAAAGTTAACCACCATGAAAAAACTTCTCCAAAGATGACATTGGGTTATTAAAAACAGAGGTGGCTAACTTCATGGCACCCATGTCAATGGAAAATAGATGCATGACTGCCAGTGATACACCAATGCACTCCACACTCATGTACATAAATGTATAGAACTAGCCATACCAAACAGAACCGAGATGCTCTCCTCCAAAAAAACGAAGCCAATCTGGTGGTCCCCTGCCATTAATAAACTCTACAACAGAAGGAAGAAACTGTTGCAGAAAAAGGTGAAGTCCCAAGACTGGAAAAACTCCCTTATTAGCCTCAAAAAATGTTGAGATCCCTCATCAAAACCTCTAAAGCTAGCTGTGGAGGCAAAATTGCAGCAGACACTAGAAACAACCACAAAGCCTTCTATAGTTATATCAAGAATCTCCACAGCAATACCCAGGTTTGCTCTGAGTTACTGCACAATGGTACCTCCTATACTGAGCCAACACGTATTGCCAACATACTGTCTGACAGATTCAGTGCCAACTTTACCCCTCTCTCTCTCTCCCTAAAGGACCAATCACATTACCGGTGGACTGCCAGGCACCCAGCATTACTGCAGCACAGGTTAAAGCTGCATTGTCCAAGGTCAAGAATACAGCTTCCGTGGGACCCAACAATATCCCTGGATGTGTTCTACATGAACTACAAAGTGAACTGGCACCACATCTGTGTGCCCTGTTCAGTCACAGCCTCACTTCAGGCTTTGTCCCTACCAAATGGTGCAGTGCTACAGTCATCCCTCTCCATAAAGGAGGAGCGACTGCAGACCCAAGGAAGTATCACCCATTAGCCTGACAAGTCTGATATGTAAGGCTATGTAGTGCATCATCATGAACCTATTTAACAAGGAAATAGAGAATCTCCAAATTCTAGATCCCATGGAATTTGTTTTTGTGAAAGGTAGATCATGCCCACTTAACCTGGTTGACTTCTTTGAGTTAGTCGCCAGAGCTGTTGATGAGGGCAAGGCAGTTCATACAGCCTACTTCGATCTCGCCAAGGCCTTTGATTCCATTCCCACTCAGGAATTATTGATAAACTCACTAAACTAGGCATCAATCCCTATATCACTAGGTGGGTTGCAAATTGGCTCACAGATAGAACCCACAGTGTGAAAGTAGTGGACTCCAAGTCAGACTGCTGACTAGTCACGAGTGTAGTCCCACAGAAATCAGTCATGGGTTATATCCTGCTTGACATCTACTTCTCAGAAGTCTAGGCCAACACAGAGGGACACTGGCTGACCAAGTTCACAGATGACTGCAAGCTGGGAGCCATTATTAACTCCCCAAGTGATGTAGACATTCTACAGAAAGGCCTCACTGAGACCAATGAATAGTGTCAAAACCATGGCCTTAAGCTTAATGCCA
This sequence comes from Protopterus annectens, assembly GCF_019279795.1. Taxonomy (NCBI): domain Eukaryota; kingdom Metazoa; phylum Chordata; order Ceratodontiformes; family Protopteridae; genus Protopterus; species Protopterus annectens. The sequence goes on from NC_056726.1 coordinate 1,432,455,276, forward strand.
AAAAAATGCATCATCATTCCCTTTCGGAAAAACTCAGTTCCCACTAATTACCACATCGATGAGGGCCCACTAAACACTGAAGGTGTTATAAGAGATCTGGGGACACAGGTTGACAGCAACCTCTCCTTGGGCCTCCACATTGCCACTGTGGTCAGAAAGTTTTTCTATGTGACACATCTCATTACCAGGGGTTTTCCATACAGAAAAAAAAGAGGTCATGACATCTCTCTCTACTCTTCCCTCATTAGACCAGTCATTGAGTATAATGCCCCATTTGGCATGCACCTCACTAGACACATGCAACAGCTGGAAAGGCCACAGAAGTACCTCACGAAGTGGATCTAGGCCTTAAACACATGTCGTACATGGACAGACTCAAAAAACTCCAGCTATTCTCTATCTCATATCATCTACTAAGAGGCAATCTCTGCTTGACTTGCAAAGCCATGTCTGACCCAGCTCTGTTAAAAATGCTACATATAAAGAAATCCAAATCCCTCCACACCACATGGTCTAGAGACCTTAACCTCATTACCACAATCAACAGAATATGCTGGAGGGACAAGTTCATAACCAAGAGACTGCCCATGCTCTGGAATAGACTTGCCATACATGCCAAGGAGACCACCTCACTGGACCTCTTCAAGAGAAATCTTGATGAGTGAATGGGAAATAGAAAGTTCACTCCAGGGATCACTGCAGTGGCTCTACTTGATGGACACACTGGCAACTAACGTTGAGCTCCACAATTCCAGGGCACTTCTATGGGCTAGGCTTTTAAAGGCTCCAGGGCCATTAGCCTAGTACACACCTATGAACCTATGAACCTATTATCTGTCAAATGAGTGACTAAAATATGAGTGATTCCAGTCCTCAACTGGATATCTTCCAATTTGCCCATGACTTGATGCCACCTTAGACCTCTTAATACCTTGTCAAGACACACTCCACCTACAATCTGACCCCTTGACTCCTCGCTAATGAATAAAACCCAACTAACTCCTCCCTACCCCTTAACTTACTTCCTACTCAAACCATCCTTCACTTCCTGTTCAATTTAATCCTCTCTTTCCCATTTTAGAATACCTAGCTTTCTTTCCCACAAACTTCCTTCCTTCCTCTGTCTAACCATCCCTCCCCACTGCAGTGTCTCTGGGCAAATTAGTCTGTATCCAAATCGCATTTATTTCTCTGAATAAACTATCATCTTCCTTTACTAATCTGCATAATTATCTCAATACTTCTCTTTTTCCTTTTAAAAATATCTTTGCATAAATAACAAGTATTGTAATTTTTTTTATTTCTTTCATATAATTCTTTTTTCCCAAAGTACTTTCTTTCATTATGTTCTAAATCTTCTAATACATCATTATATATTCTTTTATATTTTTCTTTCTCTACTTCTTGACATCATATTGCTACTGTAAACAATTTTTATATATTTTTCTTTAAGTACCACCCACTATTCAGACCAATTTTTCTAAAATGTTCTCTTAGTGATATAATCTTTCCATAACTGTATTAGTAATCTATTTCCTTCTTCATTCCATGCCTTCTCGTTTATCCTTTTTATTCCTTTGCCTATTTTTATATATTCCTTGTTTTCCTTTTATCTCTGTCCATGTTGTAAGATGATCAGAAAACCCTGGTTTGGCTACTCTTTCTCTAAGCATTCTGATAATATAGAATAAGCTATTTCAGTTCTATACAAATCTCTTTTGTAAGTGCATGAATGTTTGTCACAAAGTTTTATATTACCACTTCTTATAACTTCTAACATTTTTCTTATATCACTTCCTTTCTTTTTACACTTACCTCTTACATCGCAATTAAAGTCTCTTGTTATTATATATAATATAATATTTATATTTATCACTACATAGCCTAAAATCTGATGAAAAAAGTTTTTCTTTTCTTTACAATTAGTAAAGCATATAATATTATAATTCTGGATAATTGTTATTTCTATTTTAAATGTACAATGGTTAATCTTCACATTTTTGCTAAAGTTACATCTAATATATTTACTGCATTTCTACAAAATGTGTCTATTCCAGAACATCTCTTATTTCCAACATTACAGATTATCTTTCCTCCCCGTAGTTTCTCTATAATCTTTCTTCATTTTTTCTAAACCTCTTCTGTCTTCTAATATAATGACATCTATGTCACATGTATTATATCACTCCACAATCCCTGTTCTTATTATATTCTTAATGCTCTTCACCTTTACATAAAACAATCTACATTTTCCATTTTTAGATTCATGGTTTCATAGACTCATAGCTAATTATTAGGCTGGCTGCCTTACTGAGTCTATCCCATTTCCCTGCTAAAGGCGAGACTCAAATACTGTACTGAGTGTCTGTGAGTAAACCACTTCAACCATTATACCAATCCCTAGTGTTACTTGTTATATCTTCTTGTTCATATATTTCTGTACTGAGTGTCTGCGAGTAAACCACTTCAACCATTATACCAATCCCTAATTTTACTTGTTATATCTTCTTGTTCACACAGTTCTTTTCTTTTTCTCTTGTACTTGCCCCTTTATTTTTTTTCTTTCTCTGCCCTTTACCCTTTTGCCAATAAAATTCTTATTTTTCATTTACTCTCTTCCTTCTTCTTTGTCATCTTTATTATTTTTTCCATCTATTTTTTCTTCTGTTTGTACAACTTTAAAAAATGTCTTTTCTTTGCTCATTTTCTTCTCATTCTTTTTCTTTTTTCCTTACTGTTATTTTCATTTTTATAATGAATCCATAAATGTCAAATTTTGTTAAATTTATAACATTTCAGTTCACATTTTTTCTTCATGTTCCATTTCCTTACAAATATAACATTTCCCTTATTCTGATAGATTACAAATGTTTAATCTATATAGTATTATGCATCAACTTCCAAGAGTTAAGCTAAATATATATTGCATGACAGTAATCTTAAAAACTGCTTTTACAACTGAAAATAGTCTATAAAGTTACCATTGCATATAGTCAGAGAGGAGAGAGAAGTCCTTCTTTTGTGATTGAGTGTACAAGAACATGTATGAGAAGCAGGTATTTCACTTCACTATTCCATCAATACTGGAACAAGCTATATAGTCAGATTAGAACTTTCTTTTCTGTCTTTAGTATGTACAACTTATTGATACTCTCTGTTCCTTTGTTGCCCTCTTTGTAAATTATTTCACTTAGACTTTACCTCCAAATGGTCAGTTGGGATCAGTGTACTATCCTGGTAAAAAATGTGAAATAAAATAAAAAAAACATAGGAAATCAAATAGTACAGCTACAATTAAAACAAAGTTTGATAGGTATATGAGCGATAGAAAAATACTTACATGATATCAAGGAGTCTGCACTTTTAATGGCGTAATAGGTCTATGCAGCTACTGATACTATGGTTCTATGACACCTCCTCCAGTTCTAGCAGTTTTATTTTGAGAATGCAGCAGGTTGCAGAATGTTATGTCTGTTTGTGCGTGCGTGTGTGTGTGTGTGTGTGTGTGTGTGTGTGTGTGTGTGTGTGTGTGTGTGTGTGTGTGTGTGTGTGTGTGTGTATAGTCATATGTGTATTAAATTTATCACAGACTAGATTGAAAATGTTCTTTCATTTGACATAATTATGTATGAATTAGTTTTAAGGAAGTTGTCCTGTGATATTTCATGTGAAAAGTAAGCTTCCTAATCTGTAATGGTTCCTGTTGCATATTTCTCATCATACTACAGAGTAACCTGGGATGACTATGTAAGATTCTTAGGCATTCTATTCAGAAATAAGAAACATGTTAATAAACTGCTGACTAAACTACTACAAGCATATTTCCTTTACTAGTATATTTTTAATACTGACAATTGTGTCATTTGTCAATAGATAAGGTACAAAATATACTGGTTTAAAGTCTCCATGCAAATCTGGTTGGTTAAGAGCTTTAAACTATGGTTTATTCAATGGTAAAACGTATACTAATAAACTAATGAATTCTATATTTTTACTTTTAGACTCCATAATTCTACTGATCATGTATTCTGTTGCTGCATTTCTGGGGTTATTAATTCTAATAAGCATTATTACCATTTGCATAGTGAAGAAAAGGAAAAGAGAATGCAATGCTTTGAAAAAGGAAAACACGAAAGGTAGGATGATGTCAGTACTTGTATTGGTTTGTAATGTATAATTTCTTTCCTGTGCATTTACTAAATGTTATTTAGTGCTTGTTGCTTTAGTTATGATTGTCCTGTTTGGGCCACATGGCCCAGGTAATGGATGAAAAGGCTCTCAAACAAGCAAGCAAACAAACAATCACACAAACAAATAAATACATATATAAGCAAACACATAGGATGACATATTTATATATATATATATATATATATATATATATATATATATTTTTTTTTTTTTCTGTGTACTATGTGACATTTAGAAGGCAGTATACAAACTGACAGAAAGACTGAATGCAGTGAAATTTTAGATTATTCACAGTGGTAAATAACTTTTGTAATCCTGCTGACATTTAGGGATATCTTATTTCACTTTCTGATGTACGACACATGGTACGTTGTGATTGCTTTGAGATCAGTTTTAAGAGAAATCATTATGCATCCCTTTCCTTGAAATGCACTGAACTCACAAGAGGTAAGAGATCAGGGAAAGAGGGAAGGCAAGCCTAGTACATGGACATGTGACGAGCACATTTGCAAGGACAAGAAATGCTGTTTCAGTTATTAAGGCTTCCATAAACAATTCTTCTGAGTTGGTCTTTCAATGACTCACATATATCCTGTAAACTGAAGCCTTCCATAATGCATGCATACATTTTCTTTCTTTCCCTCCCCGTTTTCTGTCATATTAACTGTGCCCCACATCCACTCTGAGACTACCAGCCAAACTGTGTACCCCCACATACTTACTCTAGTGTGCTGGGGCTGGTCATTCATCCTAAAGGAATCATAGGGACTTGGTCATCTCTGTATCCATCTTATTTTTTTTTTCTTTTATGCCCTGCTCCTTTCCCCTCCCTTCATGGCAGCAGTTATATCCAGCAGTGGGTGTGCAATGGGGGCACTGCAGCATATGATCCCACCTTCATGTTAGCTCAGCCCGGTCCACCTCTGTGTCTTCATTGGACCACATCTCCTCCCAATGACAATCCCAGCTTTCACTAAGGACCATCACAGGAGTTGCTCATGTTGCCATCCTCTAACTAGATATGCATACCCATCCTTCCTTACTGCTCTGTCAGTGACCTGTGATAGAACTGTTAATGTTTAAGTTCTGAAAATAAAACTAGAAAACTCACCATCTGCAGCAAATATGATTTTTATTAGAGCCTTCTTTTGCAGCCGTTGTATGGCTCGCTGTCAGTTAATTGCTTTTCTTGCCATCTGATTTCATAAAACAGCGCTCTACATTTTACTTTCCTTCCGTAGTGCAATACTTCTGACATTTTCCTGTAATAAAGTTTTTCCTTACTTATGCACAGTAAGATAGCTAGTAGAGACCAATAATTTACAGATAAGTTTAAGAAAGGGCAAATTTTTTCAAGAGGGAATCCTAATTTAGAAGTTAGGCATCAAATCAAATTGGTAAAAATCAAAAGCAATGATAGACTCAGATGTTTTATGTGTGAAGTAATAAATCATACATACATACATGCATACAAATATTTCAAGCATGGGCATTAGGGCATCAATGCCCTTCTAGCTTGCCAATAAACCATTACTTGTTCCCATAATGTGTCCAGGCTGTTCTTAAAAATATCTAAACTAGTACTTTCTTTAATGTAATTTGGTAGTCTGTTCCATGCATCAGCTACTCTGACAGAGAACCAATTAGTACATGTCTCATTCCTATAGAATCGTATAGGTTGGCTGAAGATTCTCTAGTACATTTTAATAACCCCAAACATTCCCAGAGGTAGTTGTCTCTAAATGCCCTTTAAACTTGAATAAGACCTCCTCTTAGGTATCTGTAAGAGACATTGTACAAGTTCAGATATTTTAGTATTTCATAATAACTTAAACTTTCACATCCATGAAAGTCCTTGGTATATTTCTGCTGTACTCTTTCCAGTTTACTCATGCTTGTTTTCTTATAGGGTTTCCATTTTGTTATTCCATATTCAGATTTCATTCTAATGTAACTAACAAACAATGACTTCATCAATTTTGATTTCCTAGACTTTATAAATCTTTTTGTACAACCTATAGCTCTAAAACTATCATTAACCAATTGGTTGATACGATTAGAAAAACTCACAGCTGAATCTACCCATATACACAAGTCTTTAAATGAGTCTACAGTTTCAATCACTGTGTGCTGTATTAAATATTCACCTTTCAATTTATGTCTCCCAAATCTCATACACTTAGTTTTTGATATATTTATCAGCATATTATGTTCCTGTGCCCAAATGGTCAATTTAGTCAAGTTATTTTGCAGACATGCCTTATCCGTAACACATGTAATCAGTTTACCCAATTTCAGATCATCTGCGTATAGACTGTAGAACATCTCAGATGAAAACGTTAGGTCTGACAGATGCAATCTAAACAGGTAAGGGCCTAGGACAGAGCCCTATGGGACACCCTGACTGTAACCAAGTATTACACCTGTCCATTTGCTGTATGATACTTGCCATGCCCTATTTGTAAGCCATACAGCTATCCATCTTATCAAGAGTACACCAGTACCTAGTTCTATTAATTCATAGATCAGTGTTTTGTATATGCCCCTGTCAAATGCTGAAGTTAAATCTATATAAATTATATCACATCAACATTTTTCATTCATAGCTGTTATTATATTGTTATAGCACATCATGTTACAGGTGGTAATAGATCTATTTTCAACATATGCATGCTGATATATGGTTTCAAGTCCTAACCCATCCAGTTCTGAAACAACTTATCAATTATTACCTTTTACTTTATTTTTCCACAAAATGAAAGTAGACTTAAGGGTCTATATGACTTTGGGTTTGTCCTACTCCCCTTTCCCTTAGAGACAGGTGTAATAAATGCATGTCTCCAATCTTAAGGAATCTCCCCATATTTATATGACCTAGTGAATAATAGATCTAATGGTACAGTAAGTTCTTGCTGAAGTGTTCATAGGTTCATTGCTAGGTACAAGGCTATCAGCCCAAGGGCCTAAGTAAGCCTAGCCAACAAGATTTCCTAGTTTACGCCACCCAAGAAAGTTAATTTCCTGTACCCCTGTCGAGCAGAGCCACAGAAGTGATCCCAGGGGTGTATTTCCTATTTCCCATCCACTCATCAAGATTTTTTTTTGAAGAGTGCTAATGAGGAACTTTGCTTGACATAGATGGGTAGCTTGTTCCAGAGTATAGGAAGTCTCTGGGACAGGAATCTATCCCTCCAGCATGTTCTGTTTATTGTGGTGACATGGTTTAGGTCCCTAGAGCGTGTAGCTCAGAGGGATTGGGATTTCTTTAGGTGTAGCATGTCCAACACCTCCGGGTTTAACGTAGCTTTATATGTTAAGCAGAGATCTTCTCGGAGTAGGTGATATGCTACAGAGTAAAGCTGGAGATTTTGAGATGGTCAGTGTAGGGCATCTGTTTGAGGCCAGTAATCCTGTTTGTGAGGTACTTCTGTGGCCTTTCCAGCTGCTGCAGATGTCATGTAAGGTACATTCCAAAAGGGGTGTTGTACTCTATAATTGGTTTAATGAGTGCTGAGTAGAAGGGAATAATGACCTCTTTCTTCCTGGATGAGAACCTTTTTGTGATGAGGTGTGCCACATAGAAGGATTTCCTGACTACTGTGGCGATCTGATTATCAAAGTAGAGACTACCGTCCACCTGGTTCCCAAGGTCTTTTATTACACATTCAGCATTAAGTAGGCTGCCGTTTATGTGGTAGTTCATGGGTACAGAATTTTTACCAAAGGGGATGACAATGCACTTTCAGCATTGAGCTGGAGGCCATACCTCTGACACCAGGCATCTGTCTCCGTGAGGCCCTTCTGTAGGAGGTCCACATCATTTGGGGACTCGACTATGACTCCTAGTTTGCAGTCATCTGCAAACTTCATTAGCCAGAGGCCTTCTGTGTTAGCCTGTACTTCAAAGAAGTAGATATCAAACAGGAGAGGTCCCAGGACTGAACCCTGTGGTACTCCACTTGTCACTGCTTTGAAGTCAGATTTGGAGTCTGCAACTTTTACAGTGTGGGTTCTGTCAGTGAGCCAGTTGGCAACCCATCTTGTGACGTAGGGATTTATACCTAGTTTAATGAGTTTATCTATAATTCCACAATGGGGAATGGTGTCAAAAGCCTTGGCAAGGTCAAGATAGGCTGTGTGAACCACCTTACCCTTGTCTACGGCTTCGGTGACTGCCTCAAAGAAGTTGATCAGGTCATTGTTACTAATTCTGTCCCCTTCCTTTGCTTTGTTTGGATCGAGTTTGCGCAGTTCTTTTTAAATATAATCTAATTTGATTCCAGTATCCGGAGTTACCTCAATGTCACTAGTACAACTTATCACCCCTTTTGTGGAGCCAAACTGTTTTGCATAAGATTTTGTAACTATATCTATAATCTGTTGTGTCTGAGAATAAATTTTAGAATCAGCAAACAGTTTTCAATCATAGAGAGTGTATAATTATGAACACAGACATAACAATGGGGTGGGGTTTAATATATATATATATATATATATATATATATATATATATATATATATATATATAAAAGTTTATGTCATGAATCTTCGACATGTCACTTGGACAAAATGCAAAACATTCACCTTGAGATGTAAAGCATTCATTATATTGTACAAACCATGGGCAGCACATTGAAAAAGGGAACATATTTCCTTCTACTATGCACTTCCCTTAACTGGAACACATTTAGCTCCAAATTGTCTGAACAGTAGAAGTTTTATGGGGAGGTCTTTTTTTAAGTTAACAAGTATGTCAGGGTTAGGGGAAGAGATAGGGTTAGGGCTGCGGTTTGTACACATTACTTAGGTGGGCAGGAGGACTTTGTGCTAACCCTAACCCTAATCCTGCATCTGTCCTTAATGCTAGAATGAATCATAACATAAAATAAGTCCTTATATAAATACCACTACACAAAACAATACGGATTCTCACCACATGCGCACACACATAAAAATACATAGGCTAAATCTATATGTTAACCTGATACTGACAACCATAAACACTTTCAGTCACACACACATACTTAACCTATCTCCTCAACTAACTCTTATTCAACCATAATTCACACACATTCATATAAACACATATTCATGCACACCTATACAACCTACTTTTTTGTTTTGGCAAAGAAAGCAACCAACAGAATGTCTATTTGATAAACTGGACATTCAAACAAACAGCTTGCATTTCTATCTGATGACCAATGCTATGGTCAACCAAACACACAACACCAGGATATATATAGATATAGATATATAGATACATAGATATATAGATGTAGATATATGAAGGAAAAAAACACTAGGAGGCAGTTTAATCATGGTATTTGAGCACTATACTTTACTGGCCGAACTTCATCAGAAATGCATTTGAAAAGATTGTAGTGAGTGTTTAAATAAAAAACACAGGTACAGTTTCAAGCAGGCGGACACTACTACTAACTGGAGCATTTCCCACACCAACCCCGAACTTAGCAGAACCCTATGACCATCCCCGTCCTTTTGTTACAAAAGGACCAGCTCCCTTAAAAACATCCTGGAATCCAAGGAGAATCTAGCTAGACAAAGGGACATCATTAAACCAGGCACATACCCCTGCAGACGTTGCCATTGCTGTCAGTACATTACCACAGGCAGCAGCTCCTTTCCACTGATGTCCCGCAACCTCACAATCCCAGCATGGACACCTTCAGCTGCAATTCACAAATGTGGTCTACCTGGCAGTCTATGCCCACTGCAGCTCATTCTACATAGGCAAAACAACCCATACACTAAGAGACAGAATCAAGGAGCACTACCAGGCGATCGGCAATGCAGATGCTAAAAATGCATTGGCGAAGCACAGCCTAACTTACACCACTTTCATTTTCCTTTTATTGGAACAAGTTGGCACTTTTATTGGGGACAGCAATCTGCACCTGGAAGTTAAAGAACTGAAATGACAAATTCAGCTCAGGGCTGATGCGCCCCCCTCCCCTCCAGGATTAAACAAAAGCCTCAACATTAAGTGATTCCTTAAATGGAACAGGTAGGAAAAAAATTAAGCCTCTATGTCATCTCAGATATCCACCAATCCACTTACTTGAAGCCACACCTGTGTTTGCTATTTAAACACTCACTGCTATCTTTTCAAATGTATTTCTGATGAAGTCCAGGCAGTAAAAATATATGAACTAAAGTACTCAAATACTAAGATTAAACATTTTCTGAGTGTTTTTTTTTTCCTTCCTAGATCAATAAATTCATAATAGTTCTATTTTCAAGTACTAGTAGATAGTTTTTTTTTGTTGTGTGTATATGTATATGTATGGGTCTACTTCTAAATTTCAAAGCTTTCAAATGTCGACTTTCATTATGGTCGAGACCATAAGATCGAAGTTTTGAAACTTCGAACCATTTAAATGGAGATTGGTGTACAAAGAGGAATGGTATATTTTCCGGTTTCCTCACTGTAGAGTGATCTCAGAGGTGGTATATTTAATTAGCAGGGGTGTGTTGGATGCAGGGGAAAAATATGTAAAATTAAAAAAGTTTTTTTTTTATTTATTTAAAATTTCGAAGTTTGAAAACTTGAAAACTTTGATCTTATGGTCTTGACCATAAGAAAGTTGATGTTTTGAAACTTTGAAATTTAGAAGTAGACCTATATATATATATATATATATATATATATATATATATATATATGCACACAAAACTTGAAAAAATGATGAGGATGTGCAAAAGCTCCATCTTCATGATTCCTACTTTTCATCCTGTATCTAGGATATAGAAAACCTCGGTACAGAATTCCCAGAATGCCTTAGGACAACATCCAGTTCATTGTTTAAGAACCCTTCAATACCCTTGCTCTTCAGAGATGTTTAATTTGAACACATAACAAAATGACTTAGTAGGTCCACTTGTAAATGAAAGTAAGGGCTGCCAGTATATCCAAGTAGTTATTGATTAGACAGTAACATTTTCTAATGCAGAACCCCTATGAATAGTCAATGCAATGTCCATAGCAAAAGATGGAGTATTACTTAGTGATAGAGCACAGATTACTCAGAGAAATTCTTTGTAACTTAGGCATCCAATTTATGCCCAGAGTAATGCATATACATTTGTCACTTTATAATGTGAAATAACTACAGATGTGTATACTATATTCAAACAAGTGGACCAGTTGAGCACTCTCATCAATATCTATTTTATAGACTACTACAGAAGTGGATGAGAAAAACTGTAGCAATTGTCCCTATTTTTTTTTTGGGGGCTATAACAGAACTATGCCAAGCCTGAAATGGATTTCTAACATTTGAACTGATATATGTCAGAAATCACTGAGGTATCTAAACGGAGCTGCATCATGGTCAAATGCTGCCCTAGGTATGTTAATGGACCCCCACACACACACACACACACACACACACACACACACACATACACATACACTGCAGCCATTCCAGTCTTCCATTTCTTGGCTATTTCTTCCCATTTACCATAAACACTGTTCAAACCTCTCAGTGTGCATACTCTTTTCTGATTTACTTCTACAATGATTACAGATATTTGGATTTAATGTAAAACTTTTATTTCAAATTGTATAGCACAAACACTGATAGATATTTGCTAAACAGTGAAAACAGACAGAATTAAAACGTCTCTGCCTTTGAAATTCATATTAATTGAAACAGCATTGAAACCCACATTCAAAGAAGATGCATCTGGCCAGTGATGGATAAAGTTTACCTTGCACCTGGCCAGTGGAGCATGTGCATACATGCATGTGTTCTTTCATTCATCACCTGCCTGATTGTATTAAATTATATTCCTTGTATAATACAGTACCATTTTAGTGTGTTTTAAATTTGTGGTTTTCAACATTTTTCCAGTAAGCAATAAAGCAAAACTTATGAAACAATGACAAAACTGTCCAATTCAGAACATTTCAACAATAAAAATACTCTCAAACGTCTGTCATTATAATCCACCAATATCAGTCAATATGCACAATCTCTGTTGAATAAATGTCATCTGAATACTTCCACATTAAAAAGACCTGCAACTAATGAAGAGGTTGTTGCTAAAAACAACTTTATATTTCAGTGTTTATTCTACAAATTCAGTGCCTGCTGCCCTTGAAGAATAAATTGCCTATGTTACATTTAAAAAAAATGGTAAGCTGATGACATTGCAATAGGGAATGAATGTCAATCAGACAACAGGTTCATAGTTACTGAACATCTCATCTAAAGGAAGATGTGTTCAGGACTGCAGCACAGCCCCCCTCCCTTAATGTACAGCACAGTATTAGCAATCTATCTCCATGCTGTGGTACTATAACCCACAGCCTTCTGCATCAAAAACAAGTATGCAACCTGTTGTGCTGCTAACAATACTTTTAAATTATATAGCATAATAGTTATACCATTTGCTAAATAAAACAGTTGTTCATTGTAAACAGACTTAGTATGAGCAGCAGTAAACTTCTCTTCCATTGAAGCTCACATTTCCTTGAAAATGCACTCAAAACTCAATTCCTTAAAAATGCAAGTGAAACTTGATTCCTTGAAGAATGCACTGAAACTCAGTTCCTTGAAAATGAACTTGAAACTCATTGCTTTTTTAACAGACTGGTAGTTGGGGTAGAGGACTCAAGCTCTTGTTTACTGTAACTAAGGTACAGGGTTTGAGCCTGAGCAATTTTACTAACCACCTGCTATTCCTACATGGGGCATTTTACTTACAGACACACACACACACCTTACTTGTCTGTCCATTCTTATATAGAACAAACAGCAACATGGAACAGGAATGCCTTTTTGAATAACAACATGAGGTCTGTCACATGCATAAATGCAACGTCTGATGCAACTAGACACAGAAGGCATTCTTAAAGAAGAATGCTGTTATTTAAAAAAAAAAACATGTATATGTGGCAGGCACCTTGCAAGTGGGCCTCTTCTCAGCCAACTGGTGTCCCCTCCCAGCCAGTGGGCCCTAGGCGACTGCATTGGCTGCCTAGTGCTGGATGCGGCTCTGCTTATAAGATTTAGCAAAGGAAGAAGAAAATTCTTAATTTAAAAATGTGATAGAAAATTTATCAGAACAGCAGGATAGGAGCAGATAAGAACTACAAAGGCAACTGTAGGAGAACACATGGAGAAAGCCCAGGAGACACAACAAAAAACAAAACATTATAAAAATACTTATTTAAGAAATTTTAAATCTGGAGATAAAGTACTCACTAGCAACCATTGCTAAAAATAAGTTTCTTGCAGAATGCCAAGGGACACTTGGAATTGTAAAGAAAGTTAGTTAACCAGGAAGAAAAAGAAGCCAGTGCAGTTGTACCACATAAATAATCGGAAACCTTCAAATAAATTTCAGTTTCTTCAGTAATTATATTTATAAAACAAATTTAAGGTTCTCACAATATGTAGTGAAGCCAAAAACAGAAGATACATTAGAAATCTTTCAGAATGAAAGGAAAAAAAGGAAATTAAATTATGACTAACTTCATATTCTTGGAACTACCTGGGAGAATTAGCTTATTACAGCACAACACAGAAGCTGTGCCTGCAGAAAAAGGAAATATGAAACCACATCAGTGTTCCAGTGCCATGCAACTAAGGAAGACTTATGGAAAGCTTTTAGACTTGAGGTCAAAGGGGAATATTAAATTTAGTAGAATGATCTTGTTGGATTTGTTTATATTCCCAATGGGTCAGTAAAATGTTTCAATGACTTCAGAAAATTATAAAGCATATACAAATTTGATTCATTTCCGATAACATGACTGAATAAACTGAGTGAAATATTGACTAAGGCTAGTATTTCATCCACTTTAGACTTAACCAAAGACTAATAGCAAATTCTACTAGTCCTAGACACTGTGAAAAAATGGCATTCTCCACAACAGATGAACGTTAACACCATAAAGTCCTGCCTTTTGTGTGCAGGGGTTGATCCTGAATTCAGACCAATGCCTGTTTGGAATTTGCAGATTCTCCTTGTGTCTTTGTGGGTTCCTCCCTCCTCCAAAAAACATGCTGAGTGTTTCCATCTCAAATTTACCAATGAATAGAGCTGTGTGCAGCATCAGCAGCACACACTCTACATGGTAACCTATAGGGGGAAGAGTTTTATAAACCTGCTGCTTTGGGCATCTACTATGATGCACACAGATTACAGACTGAGCTCCATGGCAGGGCTAGCCACTCAATGGTGTAAAATATGACTCTAGGTGATTTGGTCATTTTGAGTAATGTCCCCAAATGGGTATGGGTTGTTACCAGTGATAAGTGGATTGAGGAACCTCCTACTCTGACCTGTGCCAGAGAACCATGTTGAAGGTGGAGGGGTTTTTGGACCCCTGTTGGCAAGTGTGTACCCAGTATGAAGCCCAGCAGCCCTGGGTCAATAAGCTACTGGCTGGTCAATGTACAGTTGCCCAGCCTGGGTTACCTGGGATGTCTCTGTTGAGTGAAAAGTTGGATGTAAAACCAGTCAGCCTGACACACATGAACTAAGAATTGTTACACTCAATGTAGGTTCATTAACAGGATGCAGCTTGGAAGTGGATGACATGATAGTATGGAGGAAGCTGGACATCTATGTATCCAAGAGACAAAATGGAAGGGCAGTGCAGCAAAGCCACTTGGCTTGGGATTTAGGCTCTACTACTCAGGACAAGGACATGGTAGAACTGCTGCCAGAATTGTGGTGATAGACTTCAGAAGACAGTGAGGGGTGTCATCAGAATTGGTGATGGACTCATAGCAATTAGACTCCAGTGTAATGATAGGTCGGCATTCATAATTTCAGCCTACGCCCCATAGCCAGTTTATGATAGTGAAGAAAAAAGTGCATTCATACAGCAGTTACAGAACCTACTAGATAAAGCAGAACAACTTGAATTGATGTTGATAATTGGTGACTTGAATGCACATGTTAGGACAGACAGAAAAGGACAGGGGGACTACCAGGGTCCACATGGGTGTGGCAACAGGAATAAAGAATGAGAGGCCATTCTAGACTTCTGTCTGGCAAATGGATTGATAGTAGCCGGCCCATGGCTCAAAAATTGATGAACTGATGAATAGTAGCTGGCTCATGGCTCAGAAAAAGAGACTTTCAAAAAATCACATGCAAGAGTGACCAACATGCAACTCGGGTAGACTTCCTCTTAGTAAGGAAAAGGCATCAAGGTAGAATTAGTGATTGCAAAGTCATTCCCAGTGAGACAGTCAGCCCACAGCATAAACCACTGGTTGCCATAATCAGCTGCAAGCAGTGGTCAGAGAAGGCTCTAAAGGTCAACAGTGTTCAGGCTGAAGACCTGGAAGTTGACTGGAGAAAAAGTACAACAATTCAACGAATTACTCAGGACTCTAGCATCCCAAGAAGAGGAGGAAATAAGTGAATTTGAAGAAGAATACCAAGCAAGGTATTGAAATAAGGTATATAAGGAAAGCTAGTGGTGGAATGCAGAAATCCAGGAAGACATCAAAAAAGGGAGGAGTTCAGGAAAAAGTGGGAGATAGAAAAGATGGATAAGGCTAGGAATTAATACTGATTGGCTAACAAAGAAGTTAAGAAAAGAGTTTCAGTAGCAAAGAATAGAGCATCAGAGGCACTCTACCAGCTTCTGGAAAGTGACTCATAGGTGGCACAAAGAAACTATATCAGGTTGAAAGACAAAGGCAGAAAGATAAAAGAGATAGTCAGACACCCTTCATAAAGGATGCTAGCAGCAACCTGCTCACCAGTCCACAGGACATCAAAGGCAGATGGAAGGAGTATTTCCAGCAGCTTTGAAATGAAGAAAACCCAACAGAAGTTGTACTGCTTCACATACAGCCTACAATGAGAGTAGATGAGGAGCCCACCATAGAAGAAGTAAAAATAACACTAAGGAGAATGAAGTCAGAGAATGTGGAAGACTCAGATGAGGTCACAGCAGATATGATAAAGATGCTGGGTGAGATAGAGGGAAAATGCCTCCTCAGGGTACTCATAGCAATGAGGAGAAAAGGCATATTCCAGATGACTGGTGAATAAGTATACTGATGCCAGTGTACAAGAACAAAGGGGACATCCACAACGGTGGGTAGTATAGAGGTATCGAACTCCTGTAACATTGAAAGTTCTGGAGAGGGTGATTGATAAACAGATACACAGAGTAACAGAAAGTAAAATGGGAGATGAGCAGTTTGGATTCAAATCAGGATGCAGCACAACTGACCCAATGTTTGCAATGAGACAGATAGTTGAGAAAAAGCTAGAGATGAGGAAAGAGTCCAAGTGGGCATTCCTAGACCTGGAGAAAGCATAAGACAAGGTTCCAAGAAAGCTGATTTGGGCAGTATTGCAGTGGTTCAAAGTGCCAGAAACATTGGTAGAATTAGTGCAGGCTAGCTACAAGGACCAAATGACTCAAGTATGAATAGTGTTCCATCTCACAGAGGGATTCTCACTGGGAGTGGTTCAACAAAGTTGCTGCATATAGGCGTTGTGGCATCACAGGCAAACTGAGCTGGAACTTAAGCAAAGGATAGTGGAATGGAATGCAAAACTGAAGGCACGTGGGATAAAACTAAGTCTAGATAAGATTGTGGTAATGGCAAGAAAATTGGGGAAATCAGAAGCTGAGAATTGAGACAGAAGGGGAGACAGTGGAACAGGTTGATAACTTGAAATATCTGGGAGGTGTGGTTGATGAGAATGGAAGTCTGAATAAAGAGGTCAAATCTAGAATCAGAATGGTGGCTGCAGCTAACTGTCATAGAGTGTCAAGTATAGTGTATAACAGAAGAATGTAAAAAAATGAAAAGTAAGGTATACAAAACAGTGGTGCGACAGTACTACTGTATGGTACAGAAACCTGGGCAGTAACGGCAGAGCAGATGAGGAAGCCAGAGGTGATGGTACTGAAGTGTGTGCCTGAGATGGCTGGCAGAATGCACATTGTGACACACACAAAGAAATGAAGACATAAGAGTAGAAGCCAAAGTAGCTCCAAATGCAGAAAAGTTCAAAGAGAGCAGATTGCAGTGGTTCAGGCACATATGCAGAAAAGCAGAAAACAATCTTTTGAATAAGATTTGGGACAGGCAGGAAGAAAGTAAGAGGAAACGAAGGCATTCAGCAAAGAGGTGGATGTATTGTGTGAGAAAAGATATTAGACAGTCAGAAATGAGTGTCAGAGAAGGCAAGAGTATAGCCTTGAATTGAGAGAGATGGTAACAATTAACATGAAACCCTAACTCCATGCAGAAAATGAGAAAATGGGGATTGATGATGATGATTTCCTCTTCATGGAGCATCTGTAGCATTCCAGAGGTTGATATGCAAAATTGTTAGACCCCGTATGAAATATGCCACAGCCAGACTGGATGATATCATAATATTTTCTGTTGACAGACATATACCTACAGACCAAGCCAAGATAAATTACATGAATTAAGCTTTATTGACTTCTAACCCAGCTAAGTTCATGTCAGGTATGGCAGAAGACCAGAATTTGGACTATGCAGTAGTAAGATGGATAATAAAACCACAGGCTAAAAATGTTGAATGCATAAAATAATGGTCCATACCTACAATAAAACCCAGTTTAAGACTTTCTTAAAGTGATTGGCCACATATCTCTTCTTACCTTTCCCTCATAGTACATGATGCATGAAGTGCTGATCAACATTTTCTCTACACTGGCAAACATTACCAGCAAACAACAGTTAAAAATCCTGCTTTCCTTATGAACATGCCATGAAGGATAAACTGGAAACTCTAAACCCCAGTGATATCTTGAGAGACAAGTATAAGGTATATCCATAAACTTTAATGGACACACCACCACCCATGGGCAGAAATGTGTTCATTAAAGTCAATGGGTGCATTTTACTGTATCCCTAAAGTGATGCCAGAAAGGGAATTACTACCATCTGAAATATATTCTAAACTTTGCCACCATAACTTGGCCCAAATTAACCTTATCAAAGTGAAGGCTAACTTGAAAATTAAATGGGCAGCTGAAGCAGAACAAACATTTAAGCAACTGAAAAACATGTTTTGTTTGGAATCAATGCTGACAGCTTCAGAATCATCAAACAATTCTTTTTAAACATAGATGTTTCTGGCTTCGGCCTTGTTAAGCATCAGACATGAGTTAAGCAGTGACCCTTTTTTAGCATTTTGCAAAGGAATCATCATATGTTCATAGATAAGTACTAGATTAGCTGCCCTAGTGGGCCATTTTAAGCCTAGCAAATTTCCCTCAAATGTGAGACTCAAACCCTGTACCCTATTTTTGTGAGGTAAGCACCTTAGCCATTATACCAATACATCCTACCATTTGTAGTTTTACCTCATGGTATAGAAAAAGATAAACATCGTATTTGTTATGTCAGCATATAGTCAAACACAGCTAAGAAATATTTGTTCACTGAAATATAGGGTCTGCCATTAAAATGGCCCTTACCACTCTAGTATGCTGCATATTTGGTAGAGGGTTTGTACTTATCCTGGACCATACTCATTTTAGTGACTGAGATGACAAAAGGATTGCAAACCTAAACTATCATAATGGGCTGTAACCCTACAGCCCATTAACTTTAAGGTCCTATGTCATCCACTGACACTTAAATGTAGACGGTCTGCCATAACCCTTCACTTCATCCCTGTCTACTAGAATTGGTGGCTCCACATTATAGGATCATGTGCTATAATGACTGACAAAACTTAAAATTATATTGCTCAGTATGAGTTTAATGTTACTTGTACTTTTAACAGCATTTAACAGCATGGGCTATGAAAGAAAGAGAGATGCACACACTTGTACACATGGCACACTTACTCACACAAGAGAGCAGGCACACACACACACACACACACACACACACACACACACACACACACACACACACACACACACACACACACACACACACATGGAACAGGTGCATTTATGGGGAAAACAGAGTCTAGTTTCAAGGCCTGTGATTTAGATGGCCCGCAGAGGAGTTTACAGTCTCTCTGGACCTGTGAGAGGAAAACTGTCCCTAATCAAAGGTCTTTGAATATCTGTTGAAGGACTACCCTGCTTAGTGGGTGGAAAGAGTGTCCTTGAAGGAAAAGGATGAGTACTGAGTATTTATAGACAAACTCAGAGAAAAACATGTATTTTTGAAGACCAGACTTGAAATTGACATTGAAAATGTCAACAGAATATGAAGGGCTAAATTTATTTTTTTCCTTTTCCACAAATTATTTGTCGGTTTCACGTGTCCTTGTCAATAAGCTTTTGAAACTATGAATCTGGCTATGGCTATGAAAAACATGAATTTCTGAAAGAACTCACTTTCTCTCTCTCTCTCTCTCTCTATATATATATATATATATATATATATATATATATATATATATATATATATATATATATATATATATATAGATACATAGATATAGATGTAGATAAGTATGTAACATTTGCTGTAAGGCTTATTTTGTTTAAACTCAAAACATTTAAAATTGAATCAAAAACTCTTTATTTAAAAAGCATTTTATCTAATTACATTTTATAAAAAAGAGCAGCAGGCTATAGAAAGTTAATTATTGTGTTTTAGGATAATAAGATTTGCAAGGCAAGTTTGTGTAATGTATCATTTATACATTGCTAAAGCTCATCTACAAATGTGTGTTTCTGCATCAACAGTTATTTACAGTGTGTAGTGTTTTCTGTTTCCTATTAACCCGCGGTAGTGGTGCTGCGGTAGCGTTGTCACCTCACAGCAAGACGTTGTCACGTTCGATTCTCAGCTAGTGCGTCTTCTGTGTGGAGGCATACGTGAATGGGCTTGCCTTCTTTGAAGGTTGTGCATCAGGGCTGGTAAGTTGGCACGTAAAAATCCACTACCAAACATTAGCGGACCGGAGTTCCACTGTGGTGACCCCTAACCGGGATAAGCCAAAAGACACAACAACAAGTGTTTTCTGTTTCCTCTGCAGTTGTGTGACCTGCATTAGCATATTTAAGTAAGGTAATGAAGTCTCTCCCATATGTAGGTTTCAGGGGGCAGGGGGTTTCCCACCCTGACAACAAAACTTTTGGAAAAATATTCGCTATATATGCAATTCTAAATAAAATTCCATTTGATTAAATGCGTTTTCAATGAAATGTGTTTTAAATTACATTTTTAGATGCTTTATGATTCGATAAAAAATTTTCTTAGATGTAAAGTAAAGTATCCATAATGAAAAGATAATATGAAGGGAAGTAAAAGAATGACTTCTTTTGAATGGAAGAGGCTGCCTATTCCATAACCATGGAAGACATATCTTTCAAGTTTTTGTGTGGTTGACAAATGAGTTCCTCCATTCTGGGGTTACCTCCACTGGTTCTGCATTTCTAGTATAGAATTAAGCCATATATTGCTTTATAAACCAGGCGAAGGTAATCTGCAAGTAAAAGAATATAGTGACAATTTTTTTTTATTCTATATATGTGATGTGTTATCCAGGTAAGCCCACTGGACAAAAATGTCCCTACTCACAGGGCTTGAAAGTACTGTCTGGTTAAGTGACTTGTTCATAGTCAAAAAGCAGTCTAATAGAGGTGGAAAGAATTAGACATTGTACTTTTATTACAGACAGAGCACTGTGGTGGTGGTACTGCGGTAGCGTTGTCGCCTCACAGTAAGACATTGTCCCGTTTGATTCTCAGCTAGAGCATCTTCTGTGTGGAGATATGCGTGAATGGGCGTACCTTCGTTGAAGGTTGTGCGTCAGAGCTGGCAACTTGGCATGTAAAAATCTACTGCCAATCATTAGCGGACCAGAGTTTCGCTGTGGCGACCCCTAACGAAAGCTGAAAGACACAACAACTTTTATTATAGACAACAGTTCATTATTACTTCATTATCTTAATGCTCTGAACTAATCTTTGACAGTTCTGGAAACTGTTCTGAGTAATTTAAGCAATCGACCCCTATATAGTTTCAGCTGGCTTAATCAAAAATTTGCAAACAGAACATTTTAATCAAAAAGTATTGTGATCAGTGAGATAGAAATTGAAGAAAAAGGTCTCCCTAAAATCACTAAACATCCTTGAATGAGCTAGACAACATATGTGATTGTCCTGTCTTTGGTTGTTACCTAATAGTTTTCTAGTGAGAGTGTTCCATCCAAAAGTAAAGCTGTCTTTGAATTAGAAAAGCTAAGAAACTGTGGGTTCCATTACTATACTAAGTATTAGAAAGCTAAGAACCTGTGGTTTCTGTTACCGTTACAGGTGTTGGAAAAGCTAAGAACCTGTGGGTTCTGTTACCATTCCAGGTGTTAGAAAAGCTTTGGACATGTGGGTTCGGTTACCATACCAGTTGTTAGAAATGCTAAGAACCTGTGGGACCTGTTACCATACCAGGTGTCAGAAAAGCTAAGAACCTGTGAGTTCTGTTACCATACCAGGTATTAGAAAAGCTAAGAACCTGTTGGTTCTGTTACCATACCAGGCACTGAAAAAGCTGAGAACCTGTGGGTTCTGTTACCATAGCAGGAGTTAGAAAAGCTAAGAACCTGTGGCTTCTCTTATCATACCAGATGTTGGAAAAGCTAAGAACCTGTGGGTTCTGTTACCATAGCAGGTGTTAGAAAAACTAACAACCTGTGAGTTCTGTTACCATAGCAGGTGCTTGGATACATTTCTGGTACTGACAATGTAATGCAGTGCATGTGTGGATCCATTGCTGAGCAGCTCAACTTCAGACCAGACATTAAGCTACTTTCTTTTACTTTATATTTTTTATACTTTCTATTCTGCATGTAATGTTACACTCCTAGAGCTTTTCTCCCTGGGACACCAATGGAAATGGATACATTGGTAGAGACGGAGTTTCCCAATAAACAAATACCAGTTGCTAAAATAAATAAATCAATAAACTCAGGTACCTTCTATACAGGTTGCTGGTAGCACATGTAGATATATAAGAATACTTGTTACTCACTGAGGCCAGATGTGCTCTTCTTTGAAAACTGACCATACCTAGTAGGAGTAACCCAGTCAACAAAAATGAGCAAATAAAATAACACTTCTGATTGCTGTTAGCCATGCATCTGATCTTTTTAATTATAATTTGTTTACTTTTTTGTCAAATATTATGATATTCCATTGACTAGCATTAAACATAAGGCCATTAGTTCTGCACCTATTTTGCATTTTGTAGACCATCTTGGATAACATTTGCATCTTGTATTGATTTACCGATATTATTCATTTTATTGTTGTCAACATAATTAGTTGTAGAACCTACACTTGCGTATCATCAAAGAATAGTCTTAAAAGAACTTACCATAGGACAAAGCCCGATGGGACACAACTGATAACCAAGCACAGAATAGATAGGTAACCATCTGCCCTGACTTCTTGTGCCCTGTTGACTAGTGTTTTAGCCTTTGAATTACATAAGGAAATAAAATAATTATAACAGTAGTAGAAAGGTAAGATAAGTTCCATGTACTATCACTCCTTCAACGAATGCCTCAAGGTTCAAAAGGCTAGATCTCATTTGTCCATCATCTAACAGAAGCAGATTCACTTTACCGTTTTGGATGTTCTAAGTTATAATTCTTTTAATGATTTTTACTTTGAATTTTCATTAAGCTGATGGACAAAAATGGTTTTAAGGTTAGTTCCATTCCTACTAATCAATACTATAGCACAGGGATTTGTTTACATATTAGCCTTTTGCTTAATATTATGGATAGGGCTTAGACTTATTTTTTCTCAGCTCTGTGTAGGAAGCCATCAGGAGTATTGTTTGGTCCAATGGAACTTGAGCTTTTTGATTTACTTGTGGCTGCAGTTATTATATCTGTAGCAAGTAAGGAATGTCTCACCCTAGTCTTTATAGCACTTTGGCATATATATTTGCTTATTGTGAAATCTGTACAAATATGTTTTACAAGTGTATTCATTGCATTCTGTGGCTGTGTAATCACTTCATTGCTTACTGATAACGTGATGACACTCACCATTTTTCACTTTCAATTTTCTAATATAATTAAAGAATACCTTATTATTTCTTTTAACGTTTGCATTAAGATGAGTATATTTACAATTTATTTTACAATGCATTTAAGAAGGGGATCATCACCATTTCTTTTAAGTGCTTAATCACTGAAGTAATATAGATTATATGGTAGGGAAGCATAAACTTGAAAGATCCTACACAGTGTTAGGCTCTCCAGGTATCCTATGTTACTTTTCGTGTTTTTGGTAGGATATATCCCTTGTTCACAGAATTTGAAATGATATTGAGTGAGTAACTCAACCTTCCAATTGCTGCATACAAGCTGACTAAATTTCTGGACCCTTTCATAGGTTGGTGAATGCAAAGAGCAGGTATTAATTTGGAGCTGCTCCTAAAGGTTTCATTAAGTCCCTTCTGTTAAACAAATGCTCTTAGAATCACTGGTTTAGCTTCTAAAATAGATAGATCAGGTCCATCATCTTTTACTTCTGTCATTATTTTGCAGTCTTACAGTTCTTTTTGGTATTTCATGCTGCAAACTCCCAGACTGACTGAGTCTAAACATACTTTGGTAGTCAGCCTGTCACCTTTAGCAACAACATGATTGCTATTTTAGACATTCCTTTTTAGATTTTGATAATGAAGACACACTTAGTACTAATTATTAGGGCTGTACAAAATTAATAACGTTTTTATTCTCTGTTTCTCATGAATTCTGGTGGTTTTATTTTCTGCAAATTATCTGATGATAACTTTGATTTTAATAAAAATAACTAAAACTCTCAGGAGCTTTGAAATTATGTCTCTTTAATGCTGACTGTACATTCATCAATTTTTAAGTGCAATTTTAACCAAAACAAGTCCAGTATTTGTACTAGGTGAATCATCAGATACAAACATGCTGCAGAAAAAAATGTAAGAAATGTTCTGCTTCAGAAATCTGTCTGATACAAGAACTCATCACTGCACCCTCCTATCTGCCTAGGCACTCTACTCATCAGTGGCCATCAGTGATATTTATCTTCTGCCCATGTGTATGCTAACTTCTGTTTTAACCTACTTTCCTTCACTTGGCCAATGTTTAAAACCATCCGTGCATGTTAATCTCATAAACAAGAGATCATCTGTAATCAAACTGCAGCACTCTCTATTTACTTTGCAGCTGAGCTTTACCCGGGTTTGATCCAGCACTTTGGAAAAGCCTACATTCTGATGTCCATAATGCCTTGGAATTAACATCCCTTAAAACCCCATTAAAAGTATCTCTGTGATTTACTACAATATTAGTACTTCACCTATCCCATTATCCCTTTTCCATGTGATATTTCTACCTTAACTTTTTCTTTTCTATGATTACCTTCATATTAGAAATACCAAAATACCGGTGCTCCACACCAGAGGCCAATTCCTCGTTGGTCAGATCTGACCACAAGCTAATCACCCTAGACATCCATATCCTGCCCCCACTGCCCATTAGGGAAACCACAGTAAAAAATTCTCCAAAACCAACTTCATGCTTCTTAAGACAGTAGTGGCAAACTTCACAACACCCATGCTGATGGACAATAGAGGTATGACTGCTGAATCCTACATAAATGCACTTTATATGCACTTACACGAGTGCATGGATCGTGCAATCCCTAACAGAACCAAGATGCTATCCTCCAAAAAAAGGAAGCCAATCTGGCGGTCCCCTGCCATAAACAAACTCTACAACTGAAGAAAGAAACTGTTGCAAAAAAGAGTAAAATCCCATGATTGGAGAAACTCCCTGGTCAGCCTCAGTAAGAAGCTGAGATCCCTCATAAAATCCTCCAAAGCTAGTTACGAACACAAAATCACCACTGACTCTAAAGACAACCACAAAGCATTCTATAGCTATGTCAAGAATCTCAATGGCAACACTCAGATCTGCTCTGAGTTACAGCACAATGGCACTAAATATACAGAACCAACTGATATTGCCAACATCCTGGCAGATAGGTTCAGTGCTAACTTTACCCCCTGTCATCCCTTAAAGGGCCCATCTCTATAGCAGAAGAATGCAAAGTTCCTGTAATCATGGCTGCACAGGTAAAAACTCACTATCCAAAGCCAAGAACACAGCATCCATGGGACCTGACAACATCCCAGGCTGTGTTCTACATGAACTACAGAACGAACTGGCACCCCACCTAAATACCGTGTTCAATCATAGCCTCACCTCAGGCTATGTGACCACTGAATGGCGCACAGTAATGGTTATCCTTCTCCACAAAGGGGGAGCCACCACGGACCCCGGAAACTATCACCCCATTAGCCTAATGAGCCTGGTCTGCAAGGCTATGGAACATATCATCATGGAACTTATAAACAATGACATTGGTAATCTCCAAACTCAGGACCCCACCCAGTTCGGGTTTGTAAAAGGCAGATCATGTCTCCTAAATCTGATAGACTTCTTTGAAGCAGTCACCAAAGCTGTAGATGAGGGTAAGGTGGTTCATACAGCCTATCTAGATCTCGCCAAGGCTTTCAACACCATCCCCCACTCTGGAATTATAGATAAACTCACTAAACTAGGTATAAATTCCTATGTCACAAGATGGGTTGCCAACTGGCTCACTGACAGAACCCATACTGTGAAAGTAGCAGACTCCAAATCCAACTTCAGACCAGTGACAAGTGAAGTACCACAGGGTTCAGTCCTGGGTCCTCTCCTGTTTGGTATCTACTTCTCTGAAGTACAGGCTAACACAGAAGGTCTTTGGCTAATGAAGTTCACAAATGACTGCAAACTAGGAGCCATAATCAAAACTCCAAACAATGTGGACATCCTACAAAAGGGCCTTGCTGAGACAGATGCCTGGTGTCAAAGCCATGGCCTCAAGCTCAATGCCAAATAGTGCATTGTCATCCCTTTTGGTAAAAACTCTGTACCCATGAACTACCACATAGATGGTAGTCTACTTAACACAGAAAGTGTGATAAGAGACCTTGGGACACAGGTGGACAGTAGTATCTCCTTTGATAATCACATTGCCACAGTAGTCAGGAAATCCTTCTGCGTGACACATCTCATCACAAAAGGTTTCTAATCCAGGAAAAAAGAGGTCATTGTTCCCCTTTACTCATCACTCATTAGACCCATTATAGAGTACAATGCCCCTTTTGGTATGTACCTCACAAGACATCTACAACAACTGGAAAGGCTGCAGAAATACCTCACAAAGAGGATTACCGGCTTCAAACAGATGCCCTACGCTGATCGTCTCAAAAAACTCCAGCTTTACTCCGTCGCATATCGCCTACTCAGAGGCGATCTCTGCCTAACACACAAAGCTATGTCAAACTCAGAGCATTTAGACATGCTCCACTTAAAGAAATCCCAATCCCTATGAGCTACGTACTCTAGGGACCTAAACCTTGTTACCACAATAAACAGAACATGCTGGAGGGATAGATTCCTGTCCCAGAGACTTCCCATACTCTGGAACAAACTACCTATCTATATCAAACAAAGCTCCTCATTAGCACTCTTCAATAATAATCTTGATGACTGGATGGGAGATAAGAAATTCACCCCGGGGATCACTTCTGTGGCTCTGCTCGACAGTGGCACAGGAAAATGATTTTCTTGGGTGGCAAAAGCCAGGGTACCTTTTGGCTAGGGTTATACAGGCCCTAGGGCCAATAGCCTAGTACCTACCTATGAACCTATGAATAATGTATTGTAGAATGGATGGCAACACTGTATATACGTATATAGCAAAAATTCATCTATAAGCAAAAAACAAAAAATAAAATACTTCAGAATTAGGAAAACAAAAACTTTCAATGTACATTAAGTACTTTGTTCATACTCAGTACACTAACATCATCAAAACAAGCAAACTAAGTTACAATTCATTATAAAACAAAATATAATCAGTCACATGACTTAAAACCATCAACAGAACTTGCTTTGAACGTTGCTTCTGATAACAGCATTTGGAATAATAAGCTAATTTCCTATCAAGTAAGTATTGCAAGTAACACCTTACATTTGTGTGATCATTTAGGTTATTGCTATTGGTTGTGTTTAAAAACAAATGCTCTTTAAACTCCTTTATTCCCTTTATTTCTAATTAATTGTTTAGATAACTACTTCTAATATCAAATGAAATTTGAACCTGAACTGCAACTAAAACCTTATTAAACTTTGTATGTGGTGAACTTTAACTATTCAAGTCATTATTTGTTTCTCCTTTTCAAATTGCATGCACATGTTCAAGAATATGCTCTAAAAGCATTCTGGAGGTTTTAAATGCATGAAATCATCAAGCTAAAGGCAAGTAAACTACCCATATGCTGTTGCAATTAAAACACTGTTATGTAATAAATAAAACTCATCTGTCTTTATGCACCTTACTTCTCTTAATAATGCAAGAGCTCATTTTAAAATTGCCTTTGTATGGTATTAATTCTGTTTAGGGTTTTTCTTTCATACTTAAATAATAAATAGTAAGGTATCTATTAGTTGCTGACAGAATTTGTGCACTGATGTTTTTGGTTGTGGCTGAAAAAGGGTCCACACACTAGCCCACTCACCACCCACACATTAACAAATGGGTAATAAATATATAAATAAATGTAAACTATTTGATTGCCACTGTTGGTCTCTGCTCTGGAAGAATCCCAACAGTACACTGATACATGGTTTTCCAAGCCAATATTCATGACATTCCATCCACTCTGGAATGTAGTTTGGCAGGTCATACACATAGATACATGCACAAGTGTAGTATATGTGCGTGTGTGTGTGTGTGTGTGTGTGTGTGTGTGTGTGTGTGTGTGTGTGTGTATATATATATATATATATATATATATATATATATATATATATATATATATATATATATATATATATATATATATATATATATGCATATATATGTGAATATATATATATATATATGTATTCACACACGTTGTTCTAGGCTTTAACCATTTATATTTATATCTATATTTATAATCTATATATATATATATATATATATATATATATATATATATATATATATATAGATATATTTAGATATAGATATAAAATATATCTATTTATATTCACATATACCATTCAGGTATTATTGACAAACTCTCAGAGCCAGACTAAATCCCTACATAACTCATTGAATTATTAGGTGGTTCACAGATAGGACCCAAGAAGTCATGATTTTTGAGACCATTTCCATCAGGAGACCAACCACTAGAGGAGTACCCCAGGGCTCGGAGTTGGGACAGATCCTGTTTGGCATCTACTTCTAAGAAGTCAGAGCTAATGTCAAAGGCACCTGGCTCACTAAGTACACAGATTACTGTAAACTGGCAGCTATGCTAGATTTTCCCATGATACCAACATCCTACAAGATGGTATGACACAAACAGATGATTGGTGCCAGAGCCGTGGATTAAAAGTCAATGTGAAGAAAGGCTTTATAGTGCCCTGTGGGAAGTTGTCCACCCAAGCTAATTATTCCATCAGTTAAGCACTCCTAGACGTTAAGTGGTTAGGGATCTGTAAGTACTTGTAGACAGTAATCTGGCCTTCAATCAAGACATGATAGTAAGATAATTATTCAGTGCTTCTCAACTCAAAAGCAAGGGTAAGGCATCCAGGTCCAGAGAAGTTATAGTACCAGTATACTCTGCGTATATCAGACCCATCAATGAGTGCAATACCCCCTTTGGCTTGTACCTACCCAGGCTCTTGCAACAGCTGCAATGCCCTCAAAGATTCCTGACCAGAAGAATCCAAGGTTTGAATACCCCATCTTGTACAGCTCTCTTTCAGGCCCTATCTGTCTACTCAGTCTCCTACAGGTTACTCAGAGGAAATCTATGACTGGCTTACAAGACACCCTCAGACCCAGCTCTAAAGGATCTCTTGCACAATTGCATTACAAAGAGCACACTAGATCCAAGGACTTAAATGTTGCTTGTGGTATACTGGAGAGACACACATGTGTCTATAAGGATTCCCATGTTTTTTAATAAGATCACCATCCATGTGAACCTATTCCAATGCAGTCTTGGTCATTGGATGGTAAATTGCAAATTCACCCACTGTCTGGCATCAATGTCTCTTACAGAAAGAGTTTGACAGAAAATAAATTAAGCTGTTACTAACACCCCCAATACCCCTGCCTACAGTATCTCCTTACTAATATACCCCACCAAATAAGAATCCAAGCTACTCAGGAACAAAACTACCCTGACACTATGTTGCATCCCCTGTTATATTATCTTTGACCTTCTCAGTCAGACTTCCCTTGCCTTAACCTTCCCTCCCAGATACATTAAGTTGTTAATTTGTTATACTATTCTCTTTTCCATCTCAGTTTTCAGCTTCTTCTAATTGTTTACCAATTTACTGCCATGACAACAAAACAGGATGTGATGACCGTGCCCTGGCCAAGCAATCAAGGAGCCTCAATCCTCACCACTAACACAAGGGAGGGCATCTCATATAAGAGGAAAGGATAACAAATACACACAGTAAAGTACAATTTCCCTTAAGTGCACACACAGATCACAGTCAGTCTGGGGCTGGTTGCTCCCTTGCTCTCCAGATACCCAATAAGACTCCCCACTGGCACAGCTATAGGGTTCAGATCTTAGCCTAGCTGGCAAGCTAACCTCCAGTACCCTCTCTGTCCCACCAGTGCTTCATGTCCCTGCCCAGGTAGCTGACACACCACATACACTTTGAGATAAGTATTTAAACTCTATAAATATGCAATGTACTCTAGAGCTTACTTATCTCTACACAAACCAGCCACAGGTAAATTTTTTAAAACATTTAATAATAAATAATTAAAACACAAGACAATACGACTACATCACAGTGATATCTAAGAGTTCAGAGATCACACAGAAACTTAAAACAATATAGTAGGAAAGTTCTGATATAACAGAAAAACACTTGTCTAGCTTTCATCTAAGTTCCTAGCTATTGCTACAAGAAAACATATTTCTAAGACATTACTTCCATAAGACAACAGGCAGAGTGCTGATAAGTGGGATATTCAGATCAAAATGCTCACAGTCTCTCTCTGAACAATAGTTTTTAAACTCACTAACAAACATCTTTGCTTGGCCCTCCCAGATTACATCTTTTTGACACTTAGGTTTTCCCAGTATACGCATTACATCATTTTGACACTTAGTCTGGAGTCCCAGGCAAAAAGAATACATTATTTAGCAATCTAACACCTGCTCAGGAAACTACAACAATAAAAGATATTTCACATGTACACTCTAGCAATTATTCCTTAGTTAAGACAACAGAAAGAATGTGTTCAGCCAACCATTTTGGCACCACTATTTAGATAATTGTTAATTTCAAAGAACATTTGAAATGCGTGGCTTAGTTTTCCTTACAGCAGATGGCAATGTTGCTACAATCTTGAAGTTCACATTTTACATTATTTTCTTTCATTTAAGAACACAAGCCTGTATTTTACATTTTTATATACAAATTATAGAATTATGTATCAAATTCTATTTGACTTGGCTGGCAGCCTTCGCCCATCTTTCCCCAATCTTCACACAGGATATCAAAGTTTTTCTTTGCTTGCTCTTCTACATCATAGTATAATCCATGCTAAAGTAGAAGAGCTTGGTATTCTGTGAGTGTTTGGAGGGATAATGATATCCATCTGACACAGAGCACCCCTTTAAATGGGCTCCATCATAAACCTGATTCACTGAGTTCACAGGGCAGACAAAAAAGTTTGCACTGCAAACTGCTTTTGTGTTGTATATTATGTAAGTGTAAGATGAAATGTTAAAATAGCTTGCATGTAGACAGATTTGTAATTATTAATATTTATATAATGGACAATATTAGACACCTGTAAATATCACTAGGATATTCCTAAAGAAATGCCATTAGGTGTTGCTAGGGTGTAATGAATTAATTTCAACTTTATGTTCGTACATTATGCTTAGGAAAGTTATGTGGAAAGTTTGATGCTTTTTATCCCCACCATGCTTTATCTCATGTGTCAGTTTATGTTGATGCTGTGCTAGGAGAATTTATTTACCTGTTCAATAGTAAACAATGGGTGATATCTGTACATTTTTAGGGCATTTGTTGTGCTGGTTTCTTGATAGAGCACTGTCCAGTTCAGAGCATTACATTCTGTGTCAAGGTTCGCTTCTATTGATTCTAAGACCTACCTACATTTTATGTACAGGATGACTTTTAGTCAATTTGATTGAGAAGCTGGCATTTGTAGCATTATCAGTTACTTCACTTGGAATGTATTAGATATGACTGCATCTGCTTAGTATGTTTGTTAAAAGTAAATCCAACAGGGAATGTGGATTGGTCTGTTTGGTGGGGATATACAGTAGGATAATCCATTGTGTCGAAACTAATGAAATATATATGTTTTGTGGTGGTGAGAGTTATCTTCAACCATTAATTATTTGGACTAAACTCTTCTGGCATTCATTAAGATGGACCTCTTCATTACAGATATGAAAGTAACAATAGATTTGGAAGAGTAGATCTGTCTGTGTCAACTCACCCACCTAACTTTTCTATTTGTGGAACAGTCCAGAGGTCATTATTTTCATGTTATGCCAAACTTTTGTTTATCTTTCTTACCATGCACTCACAATTTAAAGTGTCCAATCTACCTACTTCATGTCTTGGGAATGTGGGAAGAAATAGGAACACCTAGAGGAAGTCCTTGTGAACACAGAGAGCTGATGCAGAGACTCTAACCAGATTAGTCTGACAAGTCTGGTATGTAAGGCTATTGAGCACATCGTCATGAACCTCATAAATAAAGACATAGGGAATCTCCAAACTCTGGCCCCATGCAGTTTGGGTTTGCGAAAGGTAGATCATGCCTGCTCAACCTGATAGACTTCTTCGAGTCTGTCATGAGAGCTGTGGATTAGGGCAAGGTAGTTCACACGGCCTACCTAGAGCATGCCAAGGCCTTCAACACCATCCCTCACTCAGGATCATAGATAGACTCACTAAACTAGACATAAACCCCTATGTCATAAGATGGGTTGCCAACTGGGTCACTGATAGAACCCACACTGTGAAAGTAGCAGACTCCAAATCTGACTACCAACCAGTTATAAGTTGTGTCCCACAAGGATTGGTCCTAGGTCCTTTCCTGTTTGGCATCTACTTCTCTGAAGTTCAAGTCAACACAAAGGGACTCTGGCTGACCAAGTTCACAGATGGTTGCAAACTGGGAGCCATTATTGCTTCTCTAACTGATGTAGACATTCTGCAAAAAGGCCTCACTGACACCAATGATCGATGCCAGAACCATTGCCTTAAGCTCAGTGCCAAAAAGTGCATTGTCATTCCCTTTGGGAAAAAATTGGTGCCCATGAACTACCACATAGTCGATAGTCCACTAAACACCGAATGTGTGATAAGAAACCTGGGGACACAGGTTGACAGCAACATCTCCTTTGATAACTACATTGCCACTGTAGTCAGAAAGTTCTTCTATGTGGCATATCTCATTACAAAAGGTTTCTCATCCAGGAATAAAGAGGTCATAATCCCTCTCTACTCATCCCTCATTAGATCTAATATAGAATACAATGCCCCATTTGGTATATACCTCACTAGACACCTACAACAACTGGAAAGGCCACAGAAATACCTCACTAAGAGGATCTTAGGCCTTAGACACATATCCTATATGGACAGACTCTAAAAACTCCAGATATATTCTGTCTCTTATTGCTTACTTAGAGGCGATCTCTGCTTGACCAACAAAGTCAAGTCTGACCCAGAGCTGCTAGATATGCTACACCTAAAGAAATCCCAATCCCTCCATGCCACACCCTCCAGGGATCTAAACCTCATTACCACAATAAACAGAACATGCTGGAGGGACAGGTTCCTAACACAAAGACTTCCCATACTCTGGAACAAACTTCCCATTCACGTCAAGCAGAACACTTCACTGGCCTTCTTTGAGAGAAATCTTGTCAAGCGGATGGGCAATAGGAAGTTCACCCCCAGAATCACTTCAATGGGCTTGCTTGACAGGGGCACTGGGAACTAACTTTGGGGGGCATGATGCCAGGGAATCTTCTTGGGCTAGGCTTATATAGGCTCCAGGGCTATTAGCCTAGTACACACCTATGAACCTATGAGAATCTCTTACTGTGAAGAGAAAGCAATATCCTCTGCACCATTGTTTGCTCAGTAAATATATATATATAATTTTTTAATACATGACTTTAGCATATACTTTGTCATATGTGCTCTAGACATTTATGAAATATAATAAATATAAAATGTTTGTTTATTCTGCACATGTGAGAGAGTAGTCTGAGCAATTTAACATTTAGCGCTGGGCATGTGCCATAAACTGGACATTATGAAAGAGTAAACTAAGATCACTGACAGGTTCATATGATTTATATTTCTCAAATAATACATGTATCATTTTTTCTTTTGTTATGGGTTTTAATTAAAATTGATTTTCACTTATTATTTTTAGCTATATCCATGAATACCTATGGAAAACAGTCTGTGGAAAACATCAGCACAAGTGACTACTATATGAATACAGAACAACTGAAAGATGCACACCATTCAGCTGAGAGTGCAGAAAATATCTACCAAAATAATGACACTCTGATATCAAGAAGCAAGGAAGAATCCAATGAAAATGTTTACGAGATGTCCAGTGATGAGTCTGATAATGACTATGAAAATGCAATGCCTCAATAAGTGAAATTTAAATCTTACTGGAAAAAATAGAAATAGGATAAAAAGGATGTTCTTGATTGAAGCAGTTTTCAGATGCAGTATGCATTTATTTTCTCATGCAGTCAGGACAAAATCGATGATAACCTGGTTTAAGATACATATTATGGAATTAAGCATTATCTGTGTATGTGGGTGGGTGCTTGTCTATGCAGTGGTGAATTAATTGTACCTTAGGCCCTGGACTGTTTTCAGTTCATGGGGTCCCCACACTTGGTATTTTCAAGATCAAGTATAAAAGTGCATACCGTTTGGTTTTGCATTCCTGTTTTAAATATATAGGTGATTTAAATTAAAGTAGTCTTAAAATGTTTCCCATCAAGAAACAGATTAAATTCACTAGCCTGTTATAGAAATGCCCACCTCAGAATATTTAATCAATTAAATCCACTTGAACCACCACCATTATAACTGAGAAATGTAAACAGGAATGAGGATGTTGGGGGTTGTGATAAGTGGTTGAGGGTTGGCATAAGGGGTTGGGGGTTCACATAATGGTTAAGGTGTTTACTTCACAGACCAAAGGGACATAGTTTGATTCTCACCTTTGCAAGGAAATTGTCCAGTTTTAAAATGCCCTGCAGTTGCAGCAAGCCTAGTACTTACTTAAAATGAATATAGGTCAACCGTAAGCAAACTAATCCCTAACTAACTTACCCCCCACATATCCCTGAGCTACCTCTTTAATAGCATACTCCACCATACAGGTGTCCAAGGAATGTGGACAAAACTGGATGGGATGCATGGATAAGCTTGTAAAGACCCTGGTGGTTATTAGCCTAGTATGAACATATGAACCTAAGAGATGAGGACAATAATTACAGCAGTTAGCAGACAGGATACACACACCTATCCTGGGGTGGAATGGTGGCTCCCACTTGGCTTATACAGCTACTCTAATGACAGAATCTTGGCTGATGTGCAGATTTATGTCACCATGCAGAGAGCCAGGGCCAGGAAGATGTGCTTGTGGTCACTCAGGGACTGAGACATGGTTTAAAGCCATGAAGATATAGATCACCCACCATGTCCCAAGATGCTCACTCTGCATTCCTTGAGACATTGGAAATATAAAGATCCTACCCAACACCATAATCTTGGGTGATTTCAACTACCCTGTTATAGACTGGGTGAACTACCAATGTTCCAACTCCTATGCTCAGCGATTCATATAATTTATAAATTCAAATTCCCTTGAACAACTAGTATGTTCCCCCACTAGAGGGGACAACATATTGGATTTAATCATCACAAATATGGGCGCCCATTGTACCACACCCATTATCACCCCCTCCTTGGTCAGATCCAACCACAAACTGATAACCCTGGACATCCTCACTCCTCCACCTCCCCCAGTCAAAGAAACCATAGTCAAAAATCTTTCCAAAGCAAACTTCAAACTACTTGCATCCGAAGTGGAAAGCTTCACTATTCCCTTGCAGAAGGATAATGATATCCAGGATGTGGAATCCTACACCAAGGCACTCTATATGCATCTTCAGGATTGCATGGGCCATGCTATCCCAAATAAAACCAAGACTCCTTCCTCAAGCAAGAAGAAACCAGTCTGGTGGACCCCGGCCATAAGCAAACTTTACAATAAAAGGAGGAGACTTATACAAAAAAAGGCCAAATCTCAAGTAGAAAAATCATCCCTGATCAGCATTAGTAAGAAATTGAGGGCCCTCATCAAGTCAACTAAAGCTAATTTTGAAAAGAAAGTTGCCAAGGATGCCAAGGATAACCATAAGGCCTTCTATGGCTACGTCAAAAACCTAAATGGCAATGCTCAGGTCTGTTCTGAGCTAGTACAAAATGGAATAAAATACACTGACCCTTCTGACATTGCCAACATCTTGGCTGACAGGTTCAGTGCAACCTCCCCCCACCACCACCTACAGGGCATATTACCATTCTAGGGGATTGTGTAAGTGTAATTATTACTGATACGTTGGTTAACAAGGCTCTATCTAAAGCTAAAAATACTGCCTCCATGGGACCAGATGGTGTCCCAGGCTGTGTCATACGTGAGCTCCAAAAGGAATTAACCCCACAGCTTAATACCCTGTTTAGTCTCAGCCTCTCCACAGGATATGAGCCCATAGGATGGCGCACAGCAATGGTGGTCCCACTACACAAGGGTGGGGCCACAACTGACCCTGGGAACTACTGACCAATAAGCCTGACCAGTCTGATCTGTAAGGCTATGGAGCGAATCATTATGGAACTCATAAATGGAGAGATTGGGAACCTCCAGTCACTGGACCCCACACAGTTCGGCTTCATCAAGGGCAGATCATGCCTCCTGAACCTGGTGGATTTCTTTGAGATAGTTACTCAGGCTACAGATAAGGGAAAGGAGGTACACACGGCTTACCTTGACCTTGCTAAAGCATTTGACACCATTCCCCATTCGGGTATTATTGATAAGCTCACCAGCCTGGGCATAAACCCTTACGTCACAAGATGGATCGTAAACTGGCTCTCAGACAGATCTCATAAAGTAAGAGTAGCGGGATCTATGTCCGAATCCAGACCAGTAACGAGTGGTGTGCCTCAGGGCTCTGTCCTGGGGCCCCTCCTGTTTGGCATATACTTCTCAGAAGTACAGGCAAGCATGGAAGGGCTGTGGCTGACTAAGTTTGCGGACGACTGCAAACTGGGTGCTATAATAGAGTCTCCAGCTGACATGGAGATCCTCCAAAAGGGCCTAAATGAGACTGATGGATGGTGTCAAAACCATGGTCTCAAGCTAAATGCAAAAATAATGCATAGTAATCTCCTTTGGAAAAAACAGAGTACCCACAAACTACAACATAGGAGGTAATCCCTTGAAATCTGAAGAAGAAATAAGGGATCTAGGGACCCAAGTAGATAGTCAGCTTTCCTTTGATAACTATGTTGCCAAAGTGGTTAGAAAATCCTTCTATGTGATCTATCTGATCACGAAAGGGTTCGCATCAAAATCTAAGGATGTAATGGTGCCCCTCTACTCTTCCCTCATCAGACCCATTATTGAGTACAATGCACCAATTGGAATGTACCTGGCTAGACATCTCCAGCAGCTGGAGAGACCACAAAAGTACCTAACCAAGAGGATTACTGGCCTCAAACAGTTGCCCTATTCAGCACGAATGACAAAGCTAAGTCTGTTCTCTGTTGCATACCGCTTTCTCAGAGGCGATCTCTGTCTAACGTACAGAGCCATGTCCAACCCAGAATTGTTGAACATGCTCCATCTTAGCAAAACCAAATCTACTCGAGCTACATGCTCTAGGGATATAAACCTCAACACATCAATGAATAGAACATGCTGGAGGGATAGATTCCCTTCACAGAGACTTCCCTTACTATGGAACAGGGTCCCGATCTACATAAGACAGAGCCCCTCACTATCACTCTTCAAGAGGAACCTTGATGAGTGGATGGATAACAGAAGGTTCACACCAGGGATCACACCAACAGCATTACTAGATAAGGGCCAAGGGTACTAGCTGCTAGTACAAGGGTCTAGGGAATTACTAAAGGGGCAGTGAATACTGCACAATGTTGCTGGGCTAATATATGCCTTCGGGCAGATAGCCCAGTACCAACCTATGAACCTATAAGAGCACACTGACAGTGCAAGGTTAGAATGCCTTCCATACATTTAGACCAGCTACTACACAGACAGGGACTAAAGGTGGAGGTGTCTTGATTTACATAAAAAATAAATATACCTTAAAGCTGGTCAAACAAGAACAATGCACTTGAGTTTGTCGATGTTCAAATCACCATAGGCAAAATCCAATACCAGTTCCTTGCAAGCTATAGGTTCCCCTCTATGACCCAAGAAACCTATACCATGTATTTAAAATTTTAAAACCAATTAAAACCAAACAGGAACATGTGTCCATGTAACCTCAATAGATAAGTAAACCCAGAAGTAACCTCACATACTGAATCCCCATAAAATAATGTCAGACCATCCAAACTTGGCCAAATCAGCAAACTATAAAACAAACTATAAAAATCTGACCTCAAAGCAGTGACAAGTGGAGTACCACAAGGTTCCATCCTGGGACCTCTCCTGTTTGGTATCTACTTCTCTGAAGTACAGGCTAACACAGAAGTCCTCTGGCTAATGAAGTTCGCAGATGACTGCAAACTAGAAGCCATAGTCAAGTCCCCAAATGATGTGGACATCCTACAGAAGGGCCTCACTGAGACAGATGTCTGGTGTCAGAGCCATGACCTCAAGCTCAATGCCAAAAAGTGCAGTGTTATCCCCTTTCGTAAAAACGCTGTACCCATGAACTACCACATAGGCAGAAGTCTACTTAACACCGAATGTGTGATAAGAGACCTTGGGACCCAAGTGGACAATAGTCTCTCCTTTGATAGTTATATCGCCACAGTAGTCAGGAAGTCCTTCTACATGGCACACCTCATCATAAAAGGGTTCTTATCCAGGAAGAAAGAAGTCACTGTTCCTCTCTACTCGACACTCATTAGACCCATTATAGAGTACAATGCCCCTTTTGGAATGTACCTCACAAGACATCTGCAGCAGTTGGAAAGGCCACAGAAGTACCTCACAAAGAGGATTACTGGCCTCAAACAAATGCCCTACACCGACCGTGTCAAAAAACTCCAGCTTTATTCCATTGCATATCGCCTACTCCGAGGTGATCTCTGCCTAACATATAAAGCTATGTCAAACCCAGAGCTGTTGGACATGCTACACCTAAAGAAATCCCAATCCCTCCAAGCTACACACTCTAGGGACCTAAATCTTGTCACCACAATAAACAG
Organism: Protopterus annectens; assembly: GCF_019279795.1. Classification (NCBI taxonomy): domain Eukaryota; kingdom Metazoa; phylum Chordata; order Ceratodontiformes; family Protopteridae; genus Protopterus; species Protopterus annectens. The sequence continues at coordinate 1,432,494,057 of NC_056726.1, forward strand.
GACATGCTGGAGGGATAGATTCCTGTCCCAGAGACTTCCCATACTGTGGAACAGGCTACCCATCTATGTCAAGCAAAGTTCTTCATTAGCACTCTTCAAGAAAAATCTTGATGAGTGGATGGGAAATAGGAAATACACCCCAGGGATCACTTCTGTGTCTCTGCTTGACAGTGGCACAGAAAAATAACTTTCTTGGGTGGCATAAGCCAGTGAACCTTGTTGGCTAGGCTTACATAGGCCCTTGGGCCGATATTCTAATACCTACCTATGAACCTATGAAACTATGAACAGTGATAAATTAAGGGGAAAAAAATTAATAATGTAAAAAAATAAAATAAAACCATATTAAATTGGTTAGGCGCTTTTGTCCAATAAACATTTAGACTTCATTAGAACCATTGACCCAAGTATTTACCTGTTTAAATGCAGATGTTCACTGTCATGTGACTAAATTAAAAATAAAAACAAATGTAGCTAAAAGGAACACTACCTCAGAGTTCATATTCCCTTTGAAACATTCTAAAAACATTCTAAAAGATACTTGCTAGTTACAAAAGTCATAAAGGCAACATAATATCCAAAAATTCATATTTCTGACTTCTTTAATATATTTAAACTTTATTATTTAAAAATGTATTTAAGCAAGTTTAAAGTTTCATTTCTGTCAGTTTAAATTCTGGGAGAAAGTAAACATGTTTGTTCAACCCTGGTGCATTTAAGTCGTTCAGTTTTAATTGCCAACAATGTTCTTTCTTTTCTATAAGAGTTTCCTAATCATCTCCACTTATGTCCATAGGCACAATTTCAAGTATGCCAAAAGTTTTTTTTTTTTTTTTAATTACAGCATAACAAGGAGTGTTCAATAAAAAAAAGTATTGACATTATTCTTTAGTATGTCATAATTGTGTTCATGGATACGTTTTAGCAAACATTGTTCAGTTTTGCCCATGTAATAATTTTTACATTCACTGCAACATAAACCACTCATTTTGTAGAACAGTTCCCTTGAACTTATCACATTTGAGTAATGTTTCCAGGTGCATCTGCAGTTAACTTCTACTGATGCCTCAAGGAGTCAGGTATTGCTTGTTCACATTTGCATCAATAATTCCAAAGCTATTCTATGTACAAGGTTTTAAAAGATTTCATTTTAAAGCTTACACAATGGCAAACTGGTACTTTTCTGTTATCGGGGCAACAGGCCTAATGAGCACTTGGAACTAAATCTGTACATCAGGCATATAAAACCACCTTATTTACATATACTAAATCCAAACATAAAGAAAATAATCACATCAGCCCTGCACAAAGATGTACATCAAAACAGATGTTCACTTAAGAATCTTCCTGCAAAATGGGTAGAAACTTCCATGATGGATATGCCTTAGCATGATAGCTTGTTTCTTCTGGAGAAAACAAACCACACAGCTAACTAGAGCAAAAGATGAAACGTGCTCACCATCTGAGAAATGGCACATGAGGTAATATCTTAGTGTGTGTAAATATATAATCAATGTATCAGACTACTCATTGAGTAGTGCAGAGATCCCATAACAAGACTTTTGGCAGGATTGACACTTTATTTGAAGGTACAGAGCGCTACTTCTGTGCAACTGCAGCCATAATGTCAAAGTTCACGATGCACGCAGTATCACGTTTAAAAATTAAAAGTTACTTTTCAGTTATAAAGCGCATCATATGAGCGACAGATTCAGTTTCATTGGAGGTTTTTAAATATCTGTTTATTTGGGCGCTAACGTTGGATAAATGGGGTGCTGGCAAACAGATTATTTTCATGCATGACCATCTTCAAAGACAAAATATAAATCAACAGTACTTGGCAGTCAAACTATATGGCAACATTAAGCAATTAAAATAATAACTATATGTAGCTGAATCAATTTATTTAGCTGTACCTAGAAAGCTCACTGCCTGCAAGTGCCCTTAGTTGAACTATCCCGCTACTGAAATGACCCAGTTCAGCCAGGGACCTGGCGTTCTATTCCAAGTGCTCATTAGACCTGTTGCCCCGATAATGGAAAAGTACCGGCAGACTCAACGGCATTGATATATAACCTCAGTCTAGTGCAGGTAAAGAGATATTAACTCTAAATATCTCAACAACCAAGTAACACAGACAGAACACATTAGCCTCTTATGAAAGCTCTCAGCTAGATAAATAAAATGTTGCTGATAGTATGTGTGTAACTTGAGAGATTGCTGAGATATTATAAGTTGTTTACAAAATATTGCTAACATCATAGTTACTGTGTTTACTGTGACTTATAACTTTCAGTTTAAGACCTAGAACCTAAAAAACAGTTCATGCTGAAGGGTTTGCCATTTATACATCTTTCATAACCTCTGTAGTTCCAGAGACATGAATATTTGTTTGAAATGTGAGGACATAATTTAATTCTGTCAAAAGGTTTAAGATCCGCCCATTGGAAGTTACAGTGCAAACTTCCTAAGCTCCATTGGAGTGAATGAGTTAATTAAAGGAATTTTCTAATCACCAATTTTAAAAGAATTTTCTTCTAAAATAAATGAACATTGTTTATAGTCTCTGCATTTGTGTGTTCCTGTAATATTATTGATCTTATAAACATTTGAAAGGTTCTCCAATATATATTTATGTTTTTTCCAGTTTTGTATTAAATAGTGGACTAGTTCCTACCATTTGGTGTATATCCTGATCAATTTTAAACAAATTCCAGTTGTTGAAAATAATTTTCTTAACCTCATGCACTGAAGTATTAAACTTAAAAATTAAAACTCTGTTAAACCAAGTATTCACATCGGGTGAAAGTGTCCATAGATTGTTATTAAGACCAGCTGCTAGGAGGGGAGCAAACTTACTTCCCCTACCTTTGATAATCTCTGTGCATGCCTCATCCAGTAATTTCAAAGGAAAACCTGTCTCTAAAAACATTGTAGTTATCATATCAATTTCACATTTAAATAACTCAAAGTTTGAGCACATTCTAGCAACCCTCACTAATTTCCCTTTGTATGCACTCATGTACCTTTTCCTTACATATGGGTGTCAGCATTTAAAATGAAGAGAAGTATTAGAGAAAGTGTTCTTTTTATAAATAGTGCACTCAGACTTTGTCAAAAAAGAGCTTATCGTAATGCACACATCAAGATAATTAAGTGTGTGTTTACTACTGCTAAAAGTAAAATTAAAAAAAAAAAATCATCAGTTGTGTTATTAATAAAGTCAATAAATTCTAGATACCATCATCACCATCAACCAACAATGAAAACAGATGATCTAAATAATGAAAATAAAAAGTCCAACAGTTTGAGTAAATTAAATTAAAAACTGTATTTTTCCAACTGTGCATTATCAAGTTGGTGTATATAGGGTCACAGTCAGAACCCATGGCCACTCCCTGGGTCTGGTTGAAATATTCCCGTTCAAAGTAAATGAAGTTATTGCCTAAAACAGTTCCCACTAAATGAATCAATAGTTTAAGAGTACATTCATTTGATTTAAAACAATTTTGTGATCAATTTTTCTGTAAGGCACAGAAGTATAGACGGTGAAGTTAGAGCAGTTAAGAAAGTTAGAGATGATAGAGTTGAAGTCCCTGAGATGGTTGATAGAAAAATCACTGTTTAACATATGAAGAAATCATGACATCAGAGTATAAGCCAAAGTAACTCCAATGACACAGAATTTGAAAGAGAACAGATTACAGTGACTCAAGCACACATACAGGAAAATATAGGAACATTTGCTGAAGAAGATTTGGGAGGGACAGGAAGATGGCAAGAAGAAACAATGACACCTACCTAAGAGACTGATGGCTTATGTGACAGAAAACCTTTGACAGTGAGGCATGACTTTCAAAGAAGTTAGGAGAGTGGCAGTTAATGGAGACATGCGACAACAGTCAGTTCAACAACCTGACCCAACTTAGAAAATGGGTAAAGAGGGCTGATTATGATGATGATAATCATCATCATCTTCTTTCGGCTGTTCCCATTAGGGGTCACCACAGCAGATCACCTGTTTCCATTTCTTCCTGTCCTCTATATCTTGCTCTGTCACACCATCCACCTTCATATCCTCTCTCACCACATCCATAAACCTTATCTTAGGCCTTCCTCTTTTCCTGTTACCTGGTAGCTTCATCCTTAGCATCTTTTTCTCAATATACTCAGCATGCCTCCTCAGCACATGTCCAAACCAATGTAATCGTGCCTCTCTGGCTTTATCTCCAAACCTTCCAACTTGGGTTGACCCTCTAATATACTTATTCCTAATCCTGTCCACCCTCATCACACCCAGTGCAAATCTTAACATCTTTAACCCTGCCACATCCAGCTCAAACTCCTGCCTTTTTGTCAATGTCTCCAACCCATATAACATAGCTGGTCTCATTACACTCTTGTAGACCTTCCCTTTCACTCTTACTGGTACTTGTCTGTCACAAATCACTCCTGACACTCTTCTCCACCCACTCCATCCTGCCTGTACTCTCTTTTTCACCTCTCTTCCACACTCACCGTTACTCTGAACTATTGACCCCAAGTATTTAAACTCATCCACCTTCGCCACCTCTACTCCTTGCATCCTCACCATTCCTCTATCCTCCCTCTCATTCACACACATATATTCTGTCATTCCTCTTCTCTCTAGAGCATATCTCCATCTCTCCAGGTTCTCCTCCGCCTGTTCCCTACTCTCACTACAGATCACAATGTTATATGCAAACATCATAGTCCACGGGGACTCCTGTCTGATCTCGTCTGTCAACCTGCCCATCACCATTGCAAATAAGAAAGGGCTCAGAGTTGATCCTTGATGTAACCCCACCTCCACCTTAAACGCATCCGTCACTCCCACCGTAGACCTCACCGCTGTCACACTACCCTTGTATATATCCTGTACCACTCTTACATACTTCTCTGACACTCCTGACTTCCTCATACAATACCACAACTCCTCTCTAGGCAGCCTGTCATATGATTTCTCTAAGTCTACAAAAACACAATGCAACTCCTTCTGACATTCTCTGTACTTCTCCATCAACACTCTCAGAGCAAACATCGCATTATGATGATGATAATGATGAGTTTTTAATCTGGCAAGGGAAGACCCAGGAATTTAAGGATTACATTACTAATTTGATCCCACTGATTTTCTGAATGCCACAGTTATTTATTTTAGTAATAGTGAATTACATTTGTCATATAAGAAATCAATATGGGTGAACAGTTACATGCACAGAAGAAACTATCCACCCTGAAGTACTTAAAATATTGCACACAATCATCTGACTAGAGTTAGTTCGTTAACCACATCTGAGAGTGAAACCCTGGATAAGATGCAAAGACTGAAGACAGATTTTATTACAGTTTTTATGATGCCAATATAGTAACCCAGTTAGAGACACAAATTATGTTAAAGGGAACTATAGCAGTGTGTCTGGTTTATTTAGAAAATGACAGATTGTTTTTTGTTTAGTTTTGAAGCCTAAAGGATTAGTCCAAGAAGCTAAAAAGCTAAATTATGTTAGTTTATAAAACCAGAGAACAATGCAGGTCAGATTTAATATTGAAAATAATTAGTCTATCTGACCTTAAAACATTTAAGGACAACAATCTCTCCATTGTATATAAATGCCTGTCAAAATCTCAAATAAAAATAAGTATATAAGGGCTGTAAATTTCATGTAACAAATATCAATGTAACAGAAAAGGGTACACTCCTTTATTAAAGTTGTCAGCATTGCATACATATCTGCAGTGATACAGCCTTTATCCACCTTGTAACAAATAAAAACTTTCCAATAATACAGCACATTAAATATGTATTTTTGACTGTATGTATAACATGTTTTACATTCTGTGAAGATAAAATTAATAGAAAGTGGATTGTCCACATTTAAAAGAATCATTCTGTTAGCACAACTTATTTAACATTTGTTTACCTGAAAAGTCCAACTTGGACCGAAGCCAATTTTTAGCGGAGGCCCAGGTAGAAACACTCCAGATGCATGTCTTTGTAACATGTAAAGAAACTGGAGCACCTGCAGGAAACCCACATGAATGCAGGGAGGACATGCAGACTCTGCACAGAAGGCACTTCTGCATCAAACCAGAGAACCTCTTGCTGTAAGGTGACAATGCAACCGCTGCACAACTGCGCCATCCATAACACTTTTTTAACAAATTTTTTACCAATATTTTTTAAAAATACACTGTTTAAACATGTCTCTGGTACATCCAAATACCATCTTAGAATTATAAAAAGTATGTACATTTATAAAAGAGAAGGTGTCATATCTTCTGAGATTTGAGTCTATGGGATATGCCTAGATTACCAGGTTGAGAAATGAGGTGCTAATTTAAAACTTGTTTAGAAAAATAAACTACAGAAGCAAAAATATTGTTGAACTTGAGTCAAATATTCATTTTAAAGAAAACATTTTTTATGGAAATGTTAATGGAATTCTTTAGTCATTGATTAACATCACGTGATGGCTATTCCTTAATTGGATGTATGTTTAAAAATTGGTTGCTCTTTGTGTAAAGATGTTGCATATGATAAAGCATTTTGTGGGAATGTGAAAGCATGTGTAGCCTTTTTGATATTTTATATAAAATGCCTCATTTATGTTGATTGGACTCTATTATATGTGTTTTGAAATTCCAAGAATTCCTCATAAAAAACAAACTTCTCTAAAACCAGAATTTACATCGATAATGTTCTGTTGCCAGACATATTTTGTAAGAGTTTGCAAATAAAAGTCTTCAGTTAGCTTACACCTTCCCACCATCTTTTCATGAGCATGTATCATTAGCTCCATCTATTTTCACATTTGCATGCATTATCAATCATCTTTCAGAGCTTATCCTAACAACTTACTCTTGCTTTTCATCACTGTTTGGCCATGAAACTTATTGTTATCAATCACAATTCCTCCCTTTTCTAGTCCAACATTTTCTTTAGATCCACTTCTGTAAGCCCCATCTTTGTTTATTTTTATTACATACACACACACACACACACACACACACACACACACACACACACACACACACACACACAAACACACACGCATGGGTCTAAGTCTAAATTTCAAACTTTCACAACTTCAAATTTCTCTTGGTTGAGACCATAAGATATACATTTTAGAACTTCAAATTTTAAATAAAAATAAATAAATAAATAAATACATAAAAACAAAAAAAATATTTTTTTACATGCCCCCTACACCCCCCACACTCCTGAAAATTCAATATACCAACTCCAAGATCACACTGCAGTAAGGAAAAATGGCAAATATACCATTCCACGCTGTATGGCAATCTCCATTAAATGGTTCAAAGTTTCAAAACTTCGATCTGATGGACTCCACCATAAGAAATTCGAAGTTGTGAAAGTTTGAAATTTAGAAGTAGACCCACATATATATATATATATATATATATATATATATATATATATATATATGTGTGTGTGTATTTTTCTTTATTCCATTTCTTTCTCTTTCCGTTATTCAACAAAATCATGCTCTCACTCTTAATCTCTTAATTCTAAAACTGACAACTTTGGTATTGCAGATAATACACTATTCTTCTCTTATCTAATCAGTTTCATTACATTAATTTTTACTATTCACCATATTCTCATGATCTTTAGTACCTTTTATCTCTCATTTCTTTTTCTTAAAGTCTTATCACACCACATGTCTTTACTTGTATTTGTCTTTGTCATATAACAAGCTGTAAAATCACAGTTGCTTCAGTGGCCATTACATTTGATTAACCTGATTTTCTGAACGAACTTCCTGATTATCGCCTTATTACCTTTTCATTGTTAAAATATTTACCTTGCATTATCTCATTTTTATCCTGAATTATTGAACAATTTACTCAGTTAATGTATTCCTTGTTGTTTATTTGACTGTTTGATTTTATTTATTTATATGCATTCATACGCAGATCACTGATCCAGCTAAACCATTTTCATGTCAGGTGTGTGAGCACGAATCATCCATACATATGACTGATATAGAGGCAACCCCAATAAAGGGAAAAAATAATTAGGCATGAGCACTTTTGACAAAAGAGGATACTCCATCCCTGCAATGAGTGAGAAACACATTTTATGACATTTACATAACAGTGTAATCACAAAGTATAACCATAGACATAGTGATGAGGGGAATTTAAATACATTTATGTATCTTCAATCATGTGATGACTGCAACTCCTACCCCTCCCCCAACAGCTGAACTTGCATGTTTTGTAGTAATGGTGCGATAATACATGCAGCTTCCATCTAATAGATGGTCCACGTTTTACTCCTGCGGATTGCAAGAATGTACTGTATCATTAGGCAGTCACACTGACCTGAAATAGGGAGACAAAAACACTCAAGTATGGTTGTTCTTTGGACAAGGTGTCAGTTTAAGGGACTAGAGTTAAACCCTATGCTCTAATCAATGTGCTCTAGTTAACGTCTATCTCCAAAAAAAAATCATAAAGTGCAAAAAGCATCATTAACCCCTGAGGACAACAAAGAATCTCTGATAAAGCAGCATAAGCAGACTTTACTGACAACTATAATGAAACTAGCATTAATGATAATAACTGTAAACCAATTAGACTTCCACAAATGTAAAAAATAGTCAAAAAAGTTTGGAATGTATAATAGAAAATGGACTAAAATGCCAATTTCCAATATCTCTGACAGGGTGATAGACATTTTTCAAAATTAGATGTTATTGGGAATTCTTAGTGCCTTAACACCAAGATAATAATCAAATGAAAACAGACATCTATCTTATATAAGTGTGTTTCAAATACCAAAATGGATTAAGACAAGGTTCCAAGAGAAACACTGACAACAAAGTTCAAGCAGTATAATACCCACTAGCAAAACAGTGCTAAAAGGTTCAAAATGGGTCTATATTATATCCTCAAACACTTAAAAAAGCAAACGCTGATTGATCGAACTTATTTTCGTGAAACTGCAAAATATTGAAGCAGCAGAAACTCGAATTTTTTCCTACGGAAAGAATTTGGTTGTCCGTTTCTGTTGCTTTGGTATTTTCAGTGTTATGGTGGAAAGTTACCGGTCGGATTCAGGTAAGTGTGCGATTGTGTAGATGTGAGTGTTAGGGTGATTTAGGTGAGTTAGGGTTAGGGAGCGGGTGAGGTGAGTGTGCGATAGTGACTGACCTTAGGGTTAGGGTTTGGGTTAAGGTAAGTGGCTAGTTAGTGGTGTGTGCATAGTTTAGTGTAGGGTTAGGTATCAGATTTTAGGTGTATGTGTGTGGATTTCTGTTTGTTTGGTGTACTTGTGTTGTGTGTATGTGTTTTGGATCAGCGATTTTTTTCCCTGGGAAAAAAATCGCTGATCGGACAGTTCGAGATTGTAAGCTTTCGCTTAAATTAGGTCGATCAATCAGCGTTCGCTTTTTTAAGCGTTCAATGATATAATATAGACCCGTTCAAAACAGATATCCAGAACATCAAACATGCTGTCAGAATTCTGAATTTATTAAAAAATCCACCAGAGTAAACCAACATCCAGAAAAGAGGCTGCAACATCCAGTAGAAAAATAAATCAGAAATCCTGTAAAGCAGGTTAAGAAAATGTAAACTTCACAGTCAAATACATCAGTAATAATTATAATCTAGGCAGATACCAGAAAAATGCTAAGGTTTTAAAATCCACAGCTGAAACGTTGGCTCAATGGTGCACAGGATTGGCATCCTTACCGTGGCTGAAGTGAACAGGGTTCAATTTTTAGCCCTTGCACTGGAACATCCAAGCAGTGGGGGGGAAGAATTAATGAACATGGCCTGCTCAACTCCCCTAGGGGATGGAGAAGATAGTGAGTGCATGGGTGGTGCACCAAGAAGTGCAATTTCTTGTGGAAACCAAATAAACCACTTTCTATTCTTGATGGAAGGTGGTTGGGTAGCTTGCTGGTAGTGTCCCTTGCACAAGTCAGGCCTGACACATGTGAACAGCCTAGTGCATGTCCTCCTTTAGCTCCATGAGCTGGGTGTACATGTTAAACCTACAACTTTCATTGATAATACCAGTAGTATAGATTGTGTAACTGTGAAATAAAGACAACCCTAGAACATTTAACAATTGTTGAAGTGTATAACCTAGAGGAATTTTCCATGAAACACAGGAGAGAAAATAATAGTGGCTGGAGATTTAAATTTACTAGATAGAGACTGGAATAATATTGATTCAACAACATTAGGAAGGAAATTATTCAAAAAGCACGTTTAGGAACATTTGCTTCACATTGTAAAATAGCCTAACAGGGAATGGGACATACTATGCACTGCCTGTGTTTCTATACAAATTACTGTTGCTTCATGCCAAGTTTTGCCATCACTGATGTGCTTTGATCATGGGGTTATAGAGGGTAATTTGTTGCTTGATAATTTTGCCAAACGAAATCTAAACCAGTTTACTGAAGATTAATAACAGATTATATGAAATAAAAATAGTTACTGTGTAAAACTAATCAAAGTGAGGTGTTCAGTGGAAAAACTGCAGAAGGAATGTTAAAGCTTTGAAAGAGAAGTTGCTTGACTGCAAAAAAAAAATGTTTAACATCAAGATCTAGGCATACAACATCAGTAGGATATATTTCCATATGAACAAGAAACTTGACAGGCAAAAAAGATTTCCTAGGAATGAGAAGTGTACTAGTTGGTTCTCTGAGGGAGAGAAGCTGATGCATTGACTAGAGTACCAAATTACATTAATGGACAGCAATGTGATTTTATTATTAAATGCTCAACTTCTCTGTCCTTTTTTGTCATATGTACTCTCCCTGCTGTGAGCAAACAAAAAAAACAGCACTTAAAATATTTTAAATCGACTATTTGTCTCCACTAGAACAGTACCTTACTGTACTATGGTGATTTCACGTTCAAAAAACTTTTGTCCCGCCCTGGTAAAGCTTGCTGCAGTCTCCAATTCAGTGATGTCATCAACACCAATGAATACAGGTAGTTTTCTGGCCAATTCCTTCCCCAAGCTGACATCTACATTACCTTCCTAACCCCCCCTCCCCCATGCATGGTCCTTCCACTACCCATACAGAAAGTAAAGGCTAGAACAAAGAAACAGCAGATAAGTCAAGTCTCCTGCTGTGGCTGTCAATAACAGGTGGCAACATCTCAAATTACCCTTAGCACTTTGACAGCTAGGGAAGTTAGATGTGAAGGGGGATCGGAGATGAGTCAAAGTAGTACAATTCAGGCTTCACAAAACACTGCAGTGTAGCCATTCTAAAATGAAGGAGCAGTAAAAAGAACTTTGAATGTCCGTTCTGTGGCATTTGCACTGTTTGTGTTTTAAGTAGTCATTGAATGCCATGAAATGTTACTTAAAACTGACTGAAAGACAGTGTATGCATGTAAACTCAATGCAGTGACAGGAGCTTTAGGAAAAAATAGGCATGCGTGACATAATTTTTTACAGACAAGCACTGCATTATGGGGCAGACTAAAGAATCAGAATTATTTAAAGATGCCAGACCCCATGTGGTCAGACTCAGAAATTTGGTATAAAAATATTTAAAAACCTGCAAATAGTCCCAGAGTGGTCTTAAAATGTAGGAAACACCAAACGGTGATGAAATAAACATGTTTTTTGAGTCTGTGGGTACGTTTCACCTTTAAAGCAGGCACTAGCTTAGATATTTTAAGAACAGCTTGGACACTTACTATGGGAACACCACATTTGGTACATTGGCAGGCTAGAAGGGCATTAATCCCAGTGCTTAAAATATTTGTATGTATATATGTAATTAACAGAAATAACGCTAATGGCTAGCTGACTGAGTGATGGCCACCTCTGGTTCAGAGATGTGGAATGAAAGAGCTGATCAATCATGAAGAGAAAGATGGTCTTCAGACAGTGGAAGTAGATAGTACTGCCAGGTATGTACAAGTTATAAAATTTCCAAAACCATCTTAATGGTGCTGCAAATTATTAAACTCTGTTGCAAGACATTACTACTGGTTTAAAAAGTAACTGTACAACATGGCAACATCAATATGCTACTCATACAAATATGGCAATTCTGCAAGTGTAAAAGACAATATGATTATTCCTACACTGGAGTGAAAACTTTATGAAGCAATACAAATTATGGGATAATGAACATTGAATTTAACCCAAAAGCAGTCCAAAAAGAATATGAGCACACAACAAACAACAAATGTGACTTACAAGGAAAGGCAGATATACTGTAAAAAAAGCACATGTGTACCTCTGTGGAGAAAATATAGGTCTTTGGTGTTAATCTAAGCTCCAGCACACAGTTAGATTAAGACATGTAAGATGTCAGTGTAGTACTCTAATGTATTCCTGAGGCAAACATCTGCTATACAGAATCAATGTTAAGGGTGATACTAGTTACAACTTCTTTGTCAGAGGCATGAGCTAAGGATTTCTTGGCCACCTTACAGCTATGTACAATGTTTGCCTATTTAAATTATACCTTTAATAGTGCACATAGGATGGGATGAGTTGAGGTCAATATATAAATTAGGACTGACTTAAATTGATTAAGATGGTGCTAGTTGCTACTGATTGTACTTGAAAAGTCTGTCAATTAAAAAAATGATGCAAGCATTTCCACTTGTTATGACCCATCTGATCATGAAAGGGTTCACATCAAGATCTAAGGATGTAATGGTGCCCCTCTACTCTTCCCTCATCAGACCCATTATTGAGTACAATGCACCAATTGGAATGTACCTGGCTAGACATCTCCAGCAGCTGGAGAGACCACAGAGGTACCTAACCAAGAGGATTATTAGCCTCAAACAGTTGCCCTATGCAGCACGATTGAAAAAGCTAAGACTGTTCTCTGTTGCATACCGCTTTCTCAGAGGTGATCTCTGTCTGTACAGAGCCATGTCCAACTGAGAATTGTTGAACATGCTCCATCTTAGCAAAACCAAATCTACTCAAGCTACACGCTCTAGGGATATAAACCTCAACACAACAATGAATAGAACATGCTGGAGGGATAGAGTCCCTTTGCAGAGACTTCCCTTACTATGGAACAGGGTCGCGATCTACATAAGACAGAGCCCCTCACTATCACTCTTCAAGAGGAACCTTCATGAGTGGATGGGTAACAGAAAGTTCACACCGGGGATCACACCAACAGCACTAGTAGATAGGGGCCAAGGGTACTAGCTGCTAGTACAAGGGTCTAGGGAACTACTAAAGGGGTGGTGAATACCGCACAATGTGGATGGGCTAATATATGCCTTCAGGCAGATAGCCCAGTACCAGCCTATGAACCTATGAACCTATAATATCTAATTCAGCATCAGGAAGATGTTTATGTCCACATGCTATTCATGTGTGACTGATACTTACCTATTGAGAATTCCTAGAGGTGTCTCCTTTGGGTTACAATGAAAGCCAATTCAAAAGTGACATTATTTTGGATAGCTTGTTAACTCATTATGCCATATTATGTTTGTGCTGTCTGCCACTACATATACATTTCCAGGACTGAGAGCCAATTGAAAGCCTAGCAGTGCTAGGTGATGGATAAAACAAAATTAAAGTAGATTTCTCATTTTCCAAATATTACATTATACTGTTTCAGAGTTGCAATGATAGATAAACGTTAGAAGACTATATAATCCACTGCATTTTTGCATCTAGTAACTTTGCATAACTCATCATAAGCACTTTCTCATAAATAATTACCTATACCTGGCATTCATAAAGGATTCTGTGGACTTATAATCCACATCTTACTCAGATTCTCTCTTCCATTTATCTACTACCCTTTGCATAAAAAAGTACATATTAATATCTGGGTTAAACTTTGTGCCCTCACTCTGATAAACACAACAGCTCTACTTTCTTCTTGAATAATATGTCATCATTTTCTCTTAGAAGGTCTCAAACACGCATATAATTTTTCCCTCAGCTTGGCGATCCTCAAGCAAGAATAAATTTAGTACTCGTAGCACATTTAGGTGCCCCATTTTCTCTATTTCTTTCAATAAGTAACACCATTGTTGGCTTGAATAAAAATTGCATTCTATTCAAAATGAACACAGCATATTCCAGTAACGTAACCACAAACATCTTCATCGTTACAAAAATTCCAAGCATTGATAAATCATATAATCACCTCAGTCGCCAAACACAAGATCCTCCTTATCCTACAAGAATTCAGTTTAAACTTTCCAGTCTAAAAACATAATTGCATTTCTTAATTACTCACTCATGTCAACCTCTTCAAACTTGTAACCGAGTTTATGTGATCCAAACTGACATCCACAAAACCCATACTTCTTTTTTTAGTAAAAATATTTATTTTTGTTAATACATTTTTACCAGTCATAGCAAAAACAATTGTCTAAAGGATAGTAAAGACAACAATGTATTAAGAAAATATTAGACACTATATAGGATATAGGATATAGTAATGTCAACACGGTATTAGCATTGTTAAGGCTTTGTTAGCTGAACACATTAGGTTCTTAAAACCTGATTTTATTACATCATTTTTAACTGATGGCTGTTTGATGTACATAATCTGCTTTTTCTGTTTGTTCTATCACTGATTGTTGAATTCTGCACTGTTTGTCCTTGTAAACTGGGTGTTTTTAATAATGTATAGTTAACACCAGTATAATTACATTACTTATCCCATAATATTTTCTCTCTCTCTCTCTATCTTACTCAGCTTTTTTCCATCTTGTCAGCTGTGTACTCCCCTACAATCCTGACCTGCTGGCTACCTACGATCTAGAATAATATAAATAATTAAAGTTATCTTCTTTAATACTCCATCCCCAGCACAGGGAAGAACCTAAACCACCTACTGTGCTGTATTGCTTAAGGAAACAAGATAAGCATTGCAAAGTATGTACTATCTGTTCATTACCTCCTGCAGTTTTAACTAGTTTTTACCCTAGATCATGGTATATGATATCTAAGATTACTCCAGCCAGGACTACCAGCAGCCTTACTCTGCTACTTTGCTCCTTATATTTTTAATCTTTAACTAAGGCCCTAGTTTCTTCCAGTTTGCCCATTTTCTTTTTCTCTCTGTCCTACCTGTTTTTTTTTTCTCATCGAGGTATCTCTGTTGCTATCATAGTGTTCTCCCACAATATGGCAGCACTTGCACACCAGTCAGCTAGCCATATTCTCAACTAGCAGCAAAGTGCTTCTACCAGCTACTTACCTGTCTTTCCCACACTCTACATATCTAAATCTCACTGTACTGACATCCTTTCTTTCTCCCTCTCCAGCAACTTATTGTACCTTACCTTACCTTTAGCCTACCTACCTGGAATCTCCATTCTACTTACACTGATTGTCTTCCCAGTCTCTCTTGTCCTTGGTTTGTCCCGCTCTGTTCGCCCTGCGGGCTCACTCCACTCCCCTACCCTACCCCCAAGTCCCACCCACCCCCAGTACACCTAGACTTATACTTCCAAACCACACCCCTTTCCCTCTCAAAACCAATCATATCCTCCACCTGCTTTAATCACCTGACCAAAGCAAATTACCTCTCTCTAACTGGATCTATCCTAACTCCTCCCCTTACTAACAACACCTCTAGCTCAAATCACTCAAGATGCAAACACCACCCTCCCCACTACATATTAAACTACTACTTATTATCACTCTTTTACCTTTCTTAACTGCATCTTACCTACTAACCTTCTATGAACACTCTGAATACTTACAATTCTACTACCCTAACAAGCAAACAAGTGCAATACCACCAACAACATCCCAAACACATATAAATATTACATCTCTACCTACCTACATACTTCCAAAGTATCACAGATTAACCCATATTAAATATGTCCATCTAAAACATAGAAAACCTTTCAACCAACTTAATGTACTCCACTACCCTTGTCAAAAACCTCAACTACTAACCAGTGGTGACATTCATCCCAACCCTAGCACAAAACACTCTGTTAATATTGAACTCCAAAGCCCTAATCACTCAAATCTTATCCCACCTAGACTTCCTAATTCACTTTCTATAGTTCACCTTAATTTACGTAGCCTCAATAACAAAGCTACCTACCTCCATGCCCTCCTGGATGTCCACTCTTTTGACATCCTATGTTTGTCAGAAACATGTTAAAACCTTTAACTACTGGTAATGAAATCTTACCACCTGGTTACAATATCCTAAGAGCAGACCGCAAAATCAAAAAGGGAGGGGGAGTTGCTATACTCTTTAAAAAAGGGTTACAAACCTCCACACTAGACTTCCATCTAACTCTTCACAATACTGTAGAAATCCTTGCCACCAAACTTCAACTTAATGCTAGTAAATCAATAATCATAATCTGTATCTACTTACCTCCTGGTAATAATACTTGTATCCTTGAAGACATCCTCACTGGATTATCTTCATCTTTCCCTGAAGAGACTATAATTCTAGGAGACTTTAATATTGATTGGAACACCTGCACACATAATCAGCCAACTTCACATATTAATCTATATGGATTTTCACAAATGATCAACTTCCCAGCCAGAATTAACAAACCCAATAATAAAGACAGTATATTAGATTGGATACTCATAAACAATCACCAACAAATGTATAATGCTGGAACCCTTCCTGCTGATGTGTGACCACTCAATCATTTTTATAGTTAGGCATAAGACAGCTACTCCTAACCCAACCACACTTAGAACAATTAGAACCAATAAAAACTTTAATCCTGACTATTTCCAAACTGAACTTAGAGCATGTGATTGGTCACCCATAAAACACCTCCATCTAGATGATGCAGTGAATTACCTTAATTCAAAATTCTTAACAATCCTAGACTATCATGCACCAAAACGTACTATCAGAACTAAGTCTAAGCCAGCCCCATGTCTCACTAAGGCAACCAGACATAAAATCCTACTTATAAACAAATTCTGGGCTCTATGGAGATCTACTAAGCAAACTGCACACCAACTTAAATTAAAAAAAATGAGAAATGATACAAAAAAAGCCATTCTCTTGGACAAAAAAAAATGTTTACTGTCATCAACAGCAAAGAAACCAAAGGAATCCACAAAAGTTCTGGGCCAGCATTAACAAACTTCTTCACATTGGCCACTCCACTACACCACCCCCTACAGGAGCTAATCCCAAACAAACAGCAAACACCTTTAATACCTTCTTCACAGCCGCCATCCGATCACTGGTCAATCAAATAACAACTCATAATTCTACTCACCCAAATTCTGCAACAAATTCACTCCCTATATTCCACTGGCAACCAGTCCCAACTCACCTTATCTGTAATCATCTACAAAAACTTAAGCCATCAACCCCATCAGCCGACAAACTACCAGCAGAATATCTCCAAAAAGCTGCCAAAGTTATAGCCTATCCAATATCAATCCTGATAAATAGAACCATAAAAGAAGGAAATATTCCTGCCATCTGGAAAATCTCCCACATCATCCCCCTACACAAAGGTGGCAATTCTAATGAATATTCCAACTACCGCCCAATAGCATTACTTTCTCCTTTGGCTAAAACAATGGAAAGATGCATCCATAAACAACTACTAGATCACTTACTGCAAAACAATCTACTTGCAAATTGCCAACATGGCTTTAGACCATTTCATAGTACTACCACTGGTATCCTATCCTTCTCTGATAGCATCAGTCATAACAAAAATAACAACATCCTCTCCTCAGCACTCTTTATTGACATTTCTAAAGCTTTTGATATGGTCAACCACCATTTACTCATAAATGTACTAAGATCTCTTTCACTAGATTCACTGGTTATTCAATTGTTCCAATCTTACCTTAACAACAGACAACAAGCTGTGCTTTGGGACAATAACCTATCTTCACAACTCCCTGTTACACTAGGAGTACCTCAGGGCTCAATTCTTGGTCCCCTCCTATTCTCAAGCTATATAAATAACCTTCACCTAGCAATTACTCAAGCTACCTGTATGCAATATGCAGATGATTCTACAATAATCTGCTCAGCTAAATCCTCATCTGAACTACAGTCCTTAACCCATAAAATGTTTACCATAGTAAAAAAATGTTTTTTACAATGATGCCTCTTCTTGAACCCCCAAAAAACTAAACTATTGCTCTTCACACCCACCCGCAAGTCCAGCCCAATAGACTTCTCAGTCCTATCCAGTAATGGTACCATTATATCTCCAGACTTAACCACTAAACTTCTAGGTATAACAATAGATAATAACCTTACCTATGAAATTCACATCAACAATACTATAAAAACTGTAAATAGGAAACTGGGCTCCCTTTATAGGATAAAGCCATTCCTTACTCCACACGCCAGAACTTCTATTGCCCATACCCATTTAATCTCCACACTCCTCTATGCTTCATCCATATACAGAAATCTGACTAAAAACAACCTCAACAAGCTGTCAAACTCATAATAACATAACTAGATTTGCAACATCTTCCTCTTTCTGGACCCACCACTGTCATAAGCTGAAACAGCTAGGCTGGCCTGAGCTACAAAATCAACTCCATTATAATCAACTCACCATTGCCCATAAAACCCTCTTCCAACCAACTAAAACTCCAATACTGTCAATCCTTTTTACCCCATATAAAAACCTTAATACCTTATGCTCATCTAAGAAATGACTAGTATCCACAAGTAAATCCAACAATATCTCTGGTGACTCTCTGTTCTCTAATGCTGTTGGAAAATACTAGAACCAACTTCCAAATTAACTGACTTCACTGTCCTCTTTATCACTATTTAAAAAAAAATTGAAACATTACCTGAAAATACACTTGTTATGCCCCTGTACAAACCCAGACTAATCAAAAATGACATTGCTATTATCATCACTGCTGACCCAGTATTTCTCATCCATTACTTTTTCTTTCATGGACTAGTCCATATTTGTTCCTTATTCTATCTTAAAAAAAAAAAAAAAAAAATTTCCTTGCGAACAGAGTTTCTAGCGATTTTATCTAGTGTTCTGTAATAATTTGTGTATTCAACAATTGAAATGTTATGCAATAATCTGCAAATAACTTCTGCACATGCATTTATATGTTAATCATTTTATGTTAATCTTTTTATGTTAATCTTTTTTATGTGGAGCTTATCTCCCCAGGCCTCTACTGAAAATGGACATACATCCAGTTAAACTAGCCCGGTCAACAAATGTAAAATAAAATAAATAAATAAATAAAATATACACAAATTAGAAAATCTGCAATATATGCAATATAAACAATAAAATGACAGAAGCCTAAGAGATGAGAATTGAATATATTTAGGAATGGAAAGAAGAAGGTGACAATAAAAGGAAAATTAATTCTAATAATGACAAAGCTGATTATTTTAAAAGATGAAAAAATATGTATACATATATATATATATATATATATATATATATATATATATATATATATATAGATACACACACACACACACACACACACACACATATATATGTATATATATATATATATATATATATATATATATAAACTATGTATAAAGCCAATAAGATAAAACTCTGGAATAAAACAAAAGAAAGTGAGTGCAAAAGAGAAAGTAATCAACTGTTGGAAAATATTTATTGTTAGTTTATATTAAAAGAATACATTCAAACAACTTAGTCCAATAATTATCACAATAGGAGCATTTAGAAGGATTAGAAATAAATAGTTTGTGGGTTAAGATGTACTTGACAGCCATTTGTTTTAAACCATCCCAAGTGATTTTAGATCTATAAAGGCAATTATGCGCAGTAAAGAGTTTAACCAATGAAAATAGTGTAATTAATATCTTTTTGTGGTAAAAGAGTAAATTCCCAAAATAATGAAGATTTTTTACATGACCTTTTTCGCTAGTTTAACTTTTATATAACACCAAAGTTGATAGGAAGTTTATAACTAGGTAATATGTGAAACAAATGAACTTTGTAAAAATTACAAAGGGAACACTCTACTGACAGGGTGGGGTTACATTTTTTAACAATAACTGAGGTTAAATATGCATTGTTATTAACATTAATTGTGTATAGAGAAGTTTTTATAGGTAAAATTTTGAAGTTAGACTAATTGATTGACATTGATGATTATGTGAAATTGCCAGGTTAATATTTGTCCAGTAACTAGAAAAAATAATGGATTTTTGAAATTTTACAGATGGGATGGAGGCTATGGATTTTTCTTAGGAGAAAGTCCTAGGACCCAGTATGTAATAGAATTAACTTTATTCTGTTTAAAAAAAGAATATATTTGAATTTGATGGGTGTCTTTACAAGCAAAGGTGTGGTATGTGCACCAATTTATTTGTTTTTTTAAACATTTATATTTATAGGAATGTTTTTTTCAAGAAACATGTAATAAAATACTTTACAAATCCACCAAGGTGAAGCAGGTGTTGTAAAGCAATACTCAAAACACAGACCAACACCGAGAAGAGGCAAAAACCAATAAATATCCAGCAGATTCTGAAAGAATATGATGAATTCCACAGAACTCACAGTATCATAAAACACAGGTTTAATGTAAACGCCAGTAAAACACCTTGACATTCGTTTTCGTTACTCCAGTAACTTCATCAGACAATGAATGCACTGTTTCATCTCCTTAAATACATACATCCTTGAACTTAATTAGTACACTAATTAAAATTTAAAGTAAACTTACTAAAAAAATTTTTTATTTTGATTAAAATTTTTTAAAAACAATCCTTTTTCTTGGTGAATTTTAGTGTGTCAAAATGCACCATACAGGGGAGTTTTAATATTATGTAAAAACTGGGATTTTCTTAATAACCCCACCTTTTATATTGAAACTGCTTTTAATTTTAATATTGGTTTGATAGATATATGGTCGTTGAGCCCAGGTTCCTTGTTAGCTTCCAAGTAAATTTGCCAGTGTGTTTCCCTCTGTTCTAAAATAGTTTGCCATGGTCCACCCCTTGGATCCAGTTGGACACTGTCCAGAACAAAGAACAGAAATTTAGCTTTAGAACATGTATATGAATGTTTAAACAAGGCATTGGTAATGTTCCCTCTTTGGATATCATAATTGTGCTCATATATTCTGCGTTTTAGGGTGCGCTCTGTTTTGCCCACATAATATGCAGGACAGGAGTTACATTTGGCCAAATAGACAACCCTTAAACTGTTACAGTTATAGAATCCTTTGGCCCTAATGGTCAAGTTTTTAGCTTCCAGGAATACTTCCTCTACATGTGCAATGTATGAGCACTGGGCACAAGATCCGCATTTGTAAGTGCCTTTTCTAGGCCTATATGAGTGGGTTTGATAGGGCGTTTTTTCTAATATATTTTTAATACTGCTGCCCTTACGAAAAACTGCCTTCATTTCCTTGCCATGTAAATTGGCCAAGTCGGTGATTTCTGTGAAGGTTTCCCATTCTCTTTTAATTATATCTCTTATTCTACTAGAATTGGCACTATACTGTGTAATAAAAGCTTGATTATATTCCAACTGTGGTGTCGGGGGAGTAAATGTTTCCCCTTCATGTTGTAATCCCAAGATGGGTCTAAACCTGCCTGTTCTTTCATTTCTAACCTGTTCATATATGTTCTGTATCATGTCATTGGGGTACCCTCTATCTAAAAATAAAACTCTGAGGTTCTCACACTCTTTCAAAAACTGCTCTTCGTCAGATGTCATTCTGGAAATTCTGACATACTGGCCTTTAACAATCCCTTTCTTTTGGTATACTGGATGCGCACTACTGTAGTGTATATAACTATTGGAAAACGTAGGTTTCCTGTACACTGATGATTGAAACTGATGTTCGTTATTAATAGTAAGCTCAACATCCAAATATTCCAACCTTTCCATGGTGACCTGGTATGTGAAAGTAAGAAAGTTAGTAGTGCCAGCTAAATACTCCATAAAGTCCGTAAGTAAACTGTCAGATCCTGTCCAGAAAATGCAAATGTCGTCTAGGAATCTGTAATATGCCACCCAATATTGACTGAAGGGGCTATTGAACACATATTTATTTTCCCAGATGGACAAGATAATGTCGGCGTAGGTGGGGGCACAATTAGCTCCCATCGCTACCCCTGAAATTTGTTTATAAAACTCCCCAGAAAAATAAATAAAATTATTATGCAACACCAATTCCATAAGCTGCAAAATGACAAAATTTTCATTGTTATTGGATAAGGAATTGGCTGCTAATGCTTCCTCTAACCATGTTATCCCAATGTCATGTGGAATAACAGAAAAAAGGTCCACTATGTCGATGGTCAAAAATTTTAAATTGGGACTCCAAAGTTCAGGCGTAACCTTCCTTAAAAATTCCCATGAGTCTTTCAACAGATGGGTAGATTTCGGCCATAATCTTTTCAGTTGGAAATCCAAATATTTAGAAAGTGGGGAAATGTTTGATCCTTGTGCCGCCACTATAGGCCTCATAGGTGGATCCTCTATGTTTTTGTGTACTTTGGGAACACCAAACATAGAGGGCACCCTAGGTTGAGGATTGTCCAAGAACACATAGGTATTGTAATCTATGGCTTCCTGGTCCAATAGATCTTTAATGACCAGGTCCAATCTCTGATATGCTATGTGGATTTCATTTAAGGAAACTGGACAATATCTAGTTTCATTTTTTAATATGGCATTCATTTTGCCTTCATATAAGAGCTGGCCCATGATTACTGTTCCTCCCCCTTTGTCAGGTTCCATTACTCGAATGTTAACATTTTGTTGTAAAGCCTGTAATAACTGTTGTTCAGGGATAGTTAAATTCGAGGTATACCCACCCCTTTTGCAATGGTTCCTGATCTGTTGTTCTATCCTATACTCTAAGTTTTTTAGTTGGGGGTGTAGAGGTGGGTTGTATAAACTACTTCTATGTAATCCAGCACTAGGATGAGGCTCCCCTTGACCCAACAGGTGTACTAGATTTAATTTCCTGATAAACAACTTGGTGTCAATAATAACTTGAGTTATAACACTATTCCTGTTAGGTACATATTTGAAACCTTTAGTGAAAAGTGTGAAATATGTTTCATTAATACTAAGTGAACTGTAGTTGTATATAGTATATCCTCCTGATTGACAAAGAGGCCCCTCACGGTTACATAAATCCGGACTGGATGCAGCATGGCTTATTCCCAAAACTGAACCTGTCCGGGATGAGGACAAGCAAAGGTGTGGTATGTGCACCAATTTATTTGTTTTTTTAAACATTTATATTTATAGGAATGTTTTTTTCAAGAAACATGTAATAAAATACTTTAGGTTCATTGATGATTTAATTCTTATTTGCAAAGGGGGTTATGGAAAAGTAGAAAAATGTATTGAAGATATACATGAAAATAGGTTTGGAAATCACTTTGATTGTTTACAAAAAGGAAACAAATTTACTTATTTAGATATAATTATAGAAGGGCAGATTAATGGAAAATTAAAAACAAAAATACATAGGAACCTTGAACAACAAGATCATATGCTGCATGGGACAAGTTGTCATCCTCCACATACACTGACCTCTGTACCATATGGGTAACTACTAAGAATCAAAAGGCTATGTAATGAAGCTCAGGAGTATAGTAGTGAAATTAGTAAAAATTCAAATGTTCCTGCAGAGGGGATATGAAATGGAGAAAGTGTTGGAGGGGTATAATAGAGTGAATGGAAAAACAAAAAAAAATAGTGTTACTAAAAAAGAAAACAGTTTTAATAGGAAGGAAAGAAAGAAGGAAGAGGAAAGTTTATATTTTGTCTCAAAATATACCCCATTTTCAAAAAAGTTGGAAAACTTAGTTCAATACTATTGGACCTTTGTAAAAAGGGATACAGTTTTTCTGAAAGATACTAAACTAAGTTTTTCTTACAGGAGGGGAATAGATTTAAAAGCATTTTAGTGCATGAGAGGTTTAAAAGATCAAATATAGTGAGAGAAAAAATTACTATGTAAGAGAACTTTTCCTTGTGGAACTTGTACAATATGTCAATATGCTGTAAATATTTTTTCTGATATTAATGGAAAAAAGTTTAGTGCACTGGGAACTTTTAGTTGTTCCAATGAGAGAATAATATATAGATTTAAGTATTCCTGTGGATAATATTACATAGGGGAGAGCAAAAGAAGTTTTACTACTAAGCTTAAGGAACACGTAAGAGACATAAAGAAAAATAAACAGTTTAGCCCTATAGCAGGGCATTTTTATACTTGTCACAACGGACACTCTGTGGGATTACAAGCTACAGTTTTGGAACACTTGAATGATGGGTTTAATACACCAGAAGGTATTAAACACAATTTAAGAAGGAAATAATCTATTTTTATTTTGAAATACAATGCATTGTTTCCTAGGGGACTCAATATGGAATGCACTTGGAAATGTTTTATATGAGATGTCTTTAAAACTTTAAAAAAGTTTTTAATTGTTTTAATTGAATAATTAATTAATGTGATTTGGTGTATATAAGATACTTTGTAAAAGGAAAAAGTATACTCTGTAAAGGCTCACAGTGCTATTTTGTTTTTATTGTTTTAATAAAAATGTTCATGTTTATTGTACAACTTTTACTTTACTGACCAAGTGTGTTGTGTGGTACATCATTGTTTTTTAGTATTTGATGGTTCCAAATAATCTATATGTATTACTCAGCTTTTTTTGAAGTGAATGATTTCCATAATTGGTTACATAATGTTATACTAAACTCATTTATATTGGATTCATTTAGGTATGTTGAGATTAGCTCTCTTATTTGCCTCAAAATAAAAGTACACCTTTTTGGACAATTAAAAGATATTCTCAAATCACTATTTGAAAGATTTCTATTTAAATAAAAATACAAGATTAACTCATCTTTAAGAAGCTGGAAGTTAGCAAGATTAAGTGTTCTATTATAACCTTTAAATTAGGATTTTTAGTGAACTGATTGTAATAACATAAATGGATTTTGCAAATTAATAATTTCTGATATTTATTATTTATATTTATTTGCATTTGTTTACAGGGATGGTTCAGCTGGGCAAGAACTGCCCATTTTCAGTGGATTCCCAGGGAGAAATGCTCCACATATAATACATTTCACATACAATACAGAATGTACGTTAATAAAGACATTTAGTACATATTATTGGCAGTTTATACAATTGGTGAAAAAAAAACAGTACATAAGTAATCATTCTCAAATCAAAGATATTATACAAGCAATACAGAGTATATACATGAGATCATTCCATATGAATAGTTTTCAGCTAGCAAAATTTATATAGGACACTTCATGCAGTGGATGCGAAGTAGATATAGGAATTAATTATAGACTAGGTACATAAACTTTTCACATGTTTAGGAGGTGTAATAGCCGAGTGATAGGTTATATGAGTCCTGTTGCAGGAATCAGCAAAGTCGGTGGATAGTGTTGCAGATATAATTGGAGGTATGATATTAATGTAGGCTGCGAGAGTACCTGAATGTCTCACCTGGTTCAGTGGTAGGTCTATAAGTGTTAGTAAGAGTAAGCAGTAAACAGGAGAAACCAATGGTAGAACAATGAGAATAATAGATTTGATTTTTTTTTTATTCTATGTGTTAGGCAGTTATGTAATTTGAGGTTTGTTTAAATTCTCATTTCTAATAAAAGGCAAAGCTTTTGGGTTACAATCAGAATTACATACAAAGTTCTATCATATTTTAACCCAATAAGGACTAGTCTAAACTTCAAAATGCACTCACTCGAGGCACTCCTCAGAATGGAAAACATTGATATCTGTGCAGTGACTGAGACCTGGTTCAAGGGTCCCAAGAGCACCCCAGCACTACCAGGCTATAACTCATACCACACGCTTTGGCCACAAACCTGGACTAAAACATGAAAGGGGGAGGCATGTTCATATTCATCAAGGACGTCCACACCTCCAGACTAGTTGCAAAATATGATGCCTCTGAATTAATCCAAATGCAACTAATGCAGGGCAAAAATTAATTCCAAATTGTAGCTTGTTATAGATCCCCCACCTTGACCCAGGCTCTCACTCATCGTTCCTGGAGACATTGGAAAAAATGAAGGTCCAACCAAACATCATAATAATGGATGATTTCAACTACCCAAACATTAACTGGGAAAACTACTCTTGTGCTAACTCCCTGGCTCAATGATTCCTGGAGTTCATAAACTCTAACGCCCTGGATCAACTTGTCAATGCTCCCACCAGGGGCAATAATATTCTGGACCTGGTCATTACCAACATGAGTGACCAGTGCTCAATGCCCGAGATCAACTCCTTGCTGGTTAGATCAGACAATAAACTAATCATCCTAGATATCCAAATCCTGACCCCACCCCCACATAGGGAAACCATTGTAAACATTTTTTCCAAAGTGAACTTCGCGCTTCTCAAAACTGAGGCGACCAACTTCATGACACCCATGCAGATGGATATCACAGTCAATACGGTCACGACTGCTAAATCCCACACAAATGCACTCTACAAGCACCTGCATGAGTGCATGGATCATGCTATCCCCAACAAAACCAAGATGCTATCCTCCAAAAAAAGGAAGCCGATCTGGTGGTCCCCTGCCATTAATAAACTCTACAACAGAAGGAAGAAACTGTTGCAAAAGAGAGTAAAAACCCAGGTATGGAGGAACTCACTGACGAGCCTCAGTAAGAAACTAAGATCTCTCATAAACTCCTCCAAAGCTAATTTTGAATGTAAAATTGCAACAGATTCCAAAGACAACCACAAGGCATTCTTTAGCTATGTCAAGAATTTCCATGGCAACACCCCGATCTGCACCAAGCTACAACAGATCGGCACAAAATATACAGAGTCAACTGATATTGCCAACATATTAGCAGATATGTTCAGTGCAAACTTTACTTCCCCCTCACCCCCCAAAGGGCCCATAACTATACCAGATGGTTGTAGAGCCCTGGCAATCACAAACACACAGGTAAAAATGGAACTCTCTAAAGCAAAAAACACAGCATCCATGGGATTGAACAACATTCCAGGCTGCATCTTACACGAACTCCAAAATTAACTAGTCCCCCACCTAAAATCCATGTTCAGCCACAGCCTCACCACAGGCTATGTGCCCAAAGAATGGCACACAGCAACAGTTATCCCACTCCACAAAGGAGGAACCAACACAGACCCCGGAAACTATAGACCTATTAGCCTGACAAGCCTGGTCTGCAAGGCCATGGAGCGTATCATCATGGAACTCATAAACAAAGATATAGATAACCTCCAAACTCTGGATGCTACCCAATTCATTTTTGTAAAAGGTAGGTAATGTCTTCTAAACCTGGTAGACTTCTTTGAAAGAGTTACAAAGGCCATAGACAAGGGCCTCAAACAATTGCCCTATGCCGACCGGCTTAAGAAACTCAAACTCTACTCTGTCGCATACTGCTTACTCTGCGGACACCTCTGTCTGACATACAAAGCTGTGTTAAACCCAGAATTTATTGGACATGCTCCACTTGAAAAAATCCCAATCTCCCCAAGCTACATGCTCTAGGGACCTAAACCTCACCACAACAATGAATAGGACATGCTGAAGGGATAGATTCATGTCCCAGAGACTTCCCATAGGCTGGAACAAGATTCTCATCCACATCAAGCAGAGCTCGTCATTAGCACTATTCAAATAAAACCTTGATAAGTGAATGGGCGATAGGAAATTCACCCCAGGGATCAAGTCTGGAGCACTGCTTGATAGAGTGGCAG
Organism: Protopterus annectens; assembly: GCF_019279795.1. Classification (NCBI taxonomy): domain Eukaryota; kingdom Metazoa; phylum Chordata; order Ceratodontiformes; family Protopteridae; genus Protopterus; species Protopterus annectens. Next base: position 1,432,521,802 of record NC_056726.1, read on the forward strand.
GAATTTAACAATACATGGGTGGCAAAAGTCAATACACTGTTGGCTAGGCTCACCTTGGCCCTCGAGCTGATAGCCTAGTACCTACCTATGAACCTATTAGAATATTAAAATTGCTATGCTTAATGTAGGTACACTGACAGGACGCAGCTTGGAAGTAGATGACATGATAATATGGAGGAGGCTGGACATCCTATGTAGCCAAGAGATGTGATGTGAAAGGCACTTGGCTTGGGATCCAGACTCTACTACTCAGGAAGGGGACAAGCTAGAAATGGTGTAGGAATTGTCGTGAGAGAGAGGCTTCAGAAAGCAGTGAGGGATATCATCAGAATTAAAGACCAGCTCATAGTAATCGGACTCCAGTGTAATGATAGGGCAGTATATGCAATCTCAGTCAAGTTTGATTTTAAGATTGTAGGCTTTTATACCATGTGATGAACTGTGTTGTATTTATTGGCTGGCATGTGATATATATTGATCCATTACAGCTTGTCTGCTTTAACGCTATACTGAAGAAAACTTTGTTAACTCGAAAGCTTTGTTTGTTGTTTTATAATAAACTGACAGTTCTGGACCATTGTTTTTCTTGCTTCATGTTAACCAGCATCAACTGTATGGCTGAACAGTGAAGAATCCAGAAGGATGACGTCTGCAGCTGCTGCTTAGAAAACCTGTTGGCAAGAATGCCTGAAATGGTTTTCTTAGCTGTTTCCCATTTCTGTTGTGTCATACTAGTTACTAACCTATGTTTCTGTCTTTTCCTTCTTCATTCATAACAGGATATTTCATCTGACAGCTCCCAGTATATATCAAATTTGCTGTTATGGGTGATTATCTGTATGTTTTGTGTGCTGTTGTTGGTGACTTTGTGATGTTATCACACTGTGTTGTTTTGTGGGGTTAAGGTACATGGCAGTACTCCAAGGGAGCTGTCGCCACCCTTTCATGCTTCTGCTTTGTCGTACACACCTTTGGTAGTATAGCTACTTGTGTTCCTCTCTACATACATGTAATGGTGGTGATTGCTTTCCTAGCTGTGGCCCACCTGTCCTATTTCTGCTTTATCACACACAGAAATAGTGGAGTAGTATCTGTCTGTGGCTGTATCCACCACCTCAGGCTTCATCTTGCTTGCATGTTTATATGGCAGTATAGCTTTACATTGAAGTGTGTACCACAGTTAAACTTGTATGTGATATGCAATGACTTGCATATTCCTTTAGTCTTTTAGCATTGGCAGATTGAGAGTAGAATACTGCCACCTGCTGGGGGTGGCAGTAGAGACTAATGGCACAATGAGGTTAAAATGTTCCATTATCAGGCTTGTGTTATGCATGGCATACTGTCTATGTGTTTTCCTCAAACATGACACATTTCCCTTTTGTATCCCCTTTCTCTAGGGCACAGTTATTCATTCAAACAATAGTAGCATCATCATCCACTGTTCCTACTTCCCCAGTCATATGGCTGAGATGGGTGACCGAGGTTGGAATGCCTTACTGCAGAAGGGTACAGCCCATATCAGACAGGTACCCTACCTTGATCACCTGTCCCAGATTGTCCAAATCTTGAGTTTGAAGCAATCCTTTCTGCAGCAGGTACCAGACTTGCTCAACCAGCTGGCAGATGTTATCAGCCGATTAGAGCAAAGTGTTATGGTGCAACCAGCCACCCACACCCAGAACCATTCTACCTACTGGGGCTATGAAATGTCCTGTATGCCAGTCAACAACTGTCCTGCTGCCTGTACCCAAATCTGTCCACAGTCATTTGTCCACCCACTGTTTCCTATTTATGTGTATCCCATATCTTCCTCATTTTGTATATAAAGATGCCTCTGCTTTCCTTTGTTTTCCATGTGTGCTTTTTGTGTCTCATACTAGCCTAATGGGACTAACCCAGTCAACAAAGAATAGATAAATAGATGCATAAACATTTTCGAAACATGATCCAGTGTACTATACCCATTCCTTTCCTCCTCCTTCATGCCATTCATCCATCTCCTCATCCCTTTTTTCTATAAACATTAAATAGAACATAAAACGGGGTTCCTTCTTTTAAACAAACACACGCCCTACCTTCTCCCAACTTTTGTTAACCTTAATGGGCTTTTGCTGTATAGGTTCATAGGTTCATAAATTAGTACTAGGCAAACTTCCCTTGTGGGCCATTTTAAGCCTAGCCAATTACCCCAAGTGAGAATCAAACCCTGTACCTTGTGTTTGTAAGGTAAACACCTGAACCATTATGCCAACCTCCCACCCCATATACCACTGCTTGCTATACCCATTTCTTGTTTTACCTATTTCCACATTTTTCATGTTACCAATAAGGCAGCCAGCTAGCTGGTCACAAATTGGCTGTTTCTTTACATTTACCAAATGTTTTTAACTTGAAGTATGCAATGGCAGGATGAATCTGCTGGCATCTATTCTCCCTACCTGCTGTAGACCTTATTTGGACATTTCCTGCAATACAGTATAAAACTGGTCTTTTGCCCTTTTCCAGATATTTTTGGCTATGTTGATCCATTCTTCTTAAAGCATTCCCTTTCCACTACATCTGTCTCTATAAATTGTAGCTTTCTGGGTACTCATGAAATATGTTCCTTTAGTTTTACATGTCTATTCTATACTGCAATGCACTGTATTTTTTTTCTTTGAGGTGCAAGCCATGAATTGACCTGAAACGTATTGCTATGAATCCCATCCATAGTATTTAAAATTCTTGAAATATGTAGGCTGAAGGTATGTCTCTTACTTCTGAATTACTTCATGAGGCTTAAACTACTTCGTCTTTGATTCTGTTGAAAAGTAAAGTTAATTTATATATGCCTTATTGCAAGTCCAAGCCTATTAAACTCATGGACTAATACCATAATATTTAGGAAAATTGACACAATATGTTTGTCAATGCCAGTTTGTCAAATCTCTATTAATAATGTGTTTGAGAAATTCCTTTGGAAAAAGTTTTTGTATCTATTTATTTATTCTTTGTTGATTGGGTTAGTCCCATTAGGCTAGTAGACTCTTTTCAGGGGTGACCCAAGGTGGTATTTATACTACTAGGTGAAATTTGGCCAGGGTGTCGGGGAGTTTTCCTTACCATTTTCAATAGATGTCATTGGATATTTTACATCCACTTCAAATTATGTCATAGCACTGTGGAAAATGGAATCATTTAAAAATAAAAATAAAAACAAAGCAGCTTTATGTGGCATGGAGCATACTGAGATTTAAAAAGGTGCCTAAGCATTATTACAGACCATTCCTAATACTTCTGTTAGGGTGTAGATGTGACATACATTAGATAATGTATTTACTTTAGTGCTGTTCAAGGTTAGGTCCTCCTGGTGGGTTAGTTGTTATACATTTATAATTGTCATTGTTACTAAGGAGATATGAGATCTTTGTGACAGCAGTTTTATGCTTACAGCCTATGTGAATAATGATGTATAATATTATACCAGTACCTAAGAGGTTCCTAAAAGGTGGAAATTGGCATGCATTGCTTTTCTTAAACTATTTTTTTCAGGAGGCACTACTGGAGCTAACAATACCCTCTTGGAATTCATAGGTTCATAGCTGAATACTATGCTAATTGACCTGAAGTGCCATTTTAAGCTTAGCCAATAACCCCAAGATAGAATCAAACACTGTACTTTTTGTCTAAGAGGCAAATGCCTTAACCATTATACCAAGCCCCCCCCCCCAATCCAATTGTCTTCCAAAATAAAACTATTCTGGCATTTATTTTGCAATATGAAAACAGATATCTGTTTCATTTAAGAAACCCACATGTGCTGCTAAGTTAGATGCTTCTAAAAATGAGTTTAACATATATTCTCCTCAGGTACTTCAACTAAAAGTTGTGGAGAGCAGTCCTGGTGAAGACAGATCTACCTTTATTAATTAATCTGGTCAAAAGTGATCATATATGCAGAACTATACCTTTGTATTATATCTGTACCTTTATATGACATCCATTGGTCCCTGCATTGGAAAATAGAATTTCTTGTTCAACTCTCACAGATTTTAACTGCTTTCAATAAAAAAATAATCATGTGGCAAATGGCACATGAAGTTAGATTCTTCCCTTCATAAGCAAATTATTTGTTTATTTGTTTGCATCAACACAAACAAAGTATTATTAAAAGATGTAATTCATACCTATGAATTATTTGCTCCTTACTATCCCTATACCCAGAAAATCAACATTTTACTTTCTTTTCATTATGCAATAAAACATGGTCAATAACTGAGTTTATTTACATAGTGAAATCTTTCATATGATTCCAGTTGTATTATAATAGTGAAATAAGGCCCTTTTCAGACCATTCCTTGATACATTTAAAAATTAGAGTTCAAACTAAACCAAAATCAGGGTCAAAGTGTTGGTTGAATCAGAATCTTGTATTGGACAAAGAGGATACACTTCAGGCAGAGCTATTAACATGATCCTTTTTTACAGAATAGCAAGATCCAAAATTACTATATGATATCAGGGAATCTATTGCAAATAAGCAATGCTGCATTGCATTGTTATTCAATACATTAGACATAAATGAGTTTGAAAAAAAAAAAAGAAAACATCCAGAAGTCTATTTTCAGGTGATTAAGCTCCACTGCAATCCCTACATGGAGGCAAAGCCATCCACACCCCTTGTAACTATAAGTATGTTAACTCTGAAGTCAAATAACAGTGGGGCAAAGGATAAATTCCCTTACCCTCCTGCAACTTAGTCTCAGAAAATCCTCTTCTGGTGCCATTGACCAGCAATGTAATTGAAAGGTACAAACACTGCATTTACATCACTTATATTACTATACTACATTACATTGTGTTATTCAATAATTGACACTGCAGTGCAGCATAAAGGGGTGTCCTTCAAATGAGATGTTAAACCTGTATCCCATCTGCCTGATTTAGTAGTAGCACAGGTGGATGCAAAAAAATGCCATTGCACATATCAAAAAGAGTAGAGGTCCTTTATTTTATACAACATAAAAAACATATTATTTACATATTTACAAAATGTGCTTATTTATGGAGACACACACATACACACACACACACACACACACACACACACACACACACACATATATATATATATATATATATATATATATATACACACACATACACACATTTATATTTTGTTTTACTATTTATCATTTTTCTTATCATCTTCATTGTTATTCTTCCATAACTGACCCCCAATTCTTCCACAACAATAATTTACTTTTTCACAATATGTCTGCCAAAATCCATTTTCCATTAAACAAAATTTCATTCAGAGCTTCATTCCAAATAAACCATATTGTAAATAAAATTCCTATCTATCCTCTAGAATATTCTTTCTTCTCGTTCTTATAATATCCGAACATAATCATATTCATATCTATATAGTTTACAGTTTCACCACTCTTTTAAATTTCAAGAAACATGTTCTGTTGTCTGTTTCTTGACACAAAATAAATGCTCTCTTTCAATTTTCTTTTAATATGGCATATTCCCCTTCATGCATAACTTATTTATTATAAGTCTCAATAGGAAATCCTGACACTCTACTATCTTGGTATTATACCACGTTTTCTTGACTTTAATGACTTTAATCACTTTTTCTTGTAAATGTTCCCATGAATCTGCATAATAATATTGTTTCATCAGATAATTATACATCTTTTCCTCTTTCTCTATATCATCAATTTTTATTTTCTATGTTAGTATTTTTCTTCATGATTTTTAATTGCTTAATTTACATATGATTCTCTTTTTCTTATCATTATCCCCCAGAATGCATTGTACTTATATTTAAGCATTCTCATTATTAACTCATTCAGTCCAATGAAGCTCAGGAATTTTACACTGTGACTTCCAATGGGCAGAGCCTAAGCCTTCTGACAGAATCAAATTATGTCTTCACATTTCAAACAAATGTTCATATCTCTGGAACCACAGAGGTTATGAAAGAAGTATAAATGGCAAACCCTTCAGCACAAACTATTTTTATAGTGATAGTAATCTTTAGGTTCTAGGTCTTAAACTGAGTTTTATAAGTCACAATAAAAACAGTAACTATTACATTTGCAATATTTTGTAAACAAATTACAATATTGACCACTCAAGTTACACACCTACTGTCAGCAGCTTTTTATTCATCTAGCTGAGAGCTTTCATATGAGGCTAAGGAGTTCTGTCTATATTACTTGGTTATTGAGATATTTATAAAAATGTGAAACTTATATGTTTATAAATTAATATAATAAAAACACAGCTAATATCTCTTTATCTGCACTAGACAGAGGTCAAATATTAATGCAGTTGATTTCGCTATTGTGTAAGTTTTAAGATGAAATCTTTTAAAACCTTGTACATAACATGTTTTTAGAATTATTGATGCAAATATGAACAAGCAAAAGTTGATGCCTAGAGACATCAGTAGGAGTTAACTGCAGATGCACATGGAGGTGCCACTTGGAGGCAATGTAATGAGTCAATTTCCCATTCTCTTTCTTTACCCATTTTAATACTCTATATAATTTTAAAGAAGCAGAATAAACAACTGGATTTATTAACCCTATCCCCTTTCACCCTCACTCATATACAACACACCTCTTCACTTGGTTTAATCTAGAACCCCATATGAAAGAATACACCAATTGCACAAGTTCCTTTTTATATTTTCATGAGCTCATACAAATATTTGACATATATGCTATTTTCCCATAATATAGAATTCACCAGATAACCCTTTTTCCTGAATAATAATCTGCATATCCTCCACAGGAGACATATTTCTTTCATTTCTTTTATTGGACCTTCCCATTGCATCATGACTACATAATCTTATCAGATTTTACATCTAGCAAAGACACTTCACTCACTGAAAAATATATCCCCCCAATTTTCACCACATTACTCAAACACTTACTTTTATTTTTATTCAAAGTCATTCCCATTTCCGTTTAAACGTCCATTTAGACAGACCAACATTTACTTCATACATATTTTGTTTTTAGCAACAAATTGTCTGTGTATATCAAAACTACTGGAATCACCACCTCCTGTTGCCCAAATACTCCCCTATTTGTGGAATTGACTCTCTCTCCATGTCAAGCAAAGTACCTCTCTAGCCCTCTTTAAGATGAATCTGGATGACTGGATGGGCAACAGAAAATACACCCCTGGGATCCCACCTGTGTCTCTGCTGGACAGAGGAAACAGGTGCTGACTTTGTGGGAACTTGGACAAAATTCTTGGCTAGGCTTATAAAGGCCTCCAGGCCAATAGACTAGTATCATCCTATGAACCTATGAACCTATTACACATCTAGCACCTTTCATTTTTTTAAGTTGTTTCACTCACTATCACATTCATTACCAATGAAACAATATTCCACTCATGGCACTACCTTGTCCTGTACCACATTTCATGCATATTTCTTTACTCAGCCACCCATTCACTAATACTGTCACTCCATTATTTTGATATACTGATATATGCACTCTCATAAGTCTATTACCTTTTCCATACTTCTCTATGACATACCGCAAATCATGTCCTACTGTATCAAATGCCTTGCTGATATCAACTATCATAAGTTTCATAGCCTCCCTTTTACTTATAATATCATCCACAAGTTTTCTCACAACCAATAACATGTCTTGGCATCCCTTCCCTTTTTTACCAAATTTACCTTTCCCCATAATGCCCCTCACCCTTCTTTCCATTCTCCTCTGCATTGTTCTCATAAAAATTATAATCTATGTTACTTAATATGATGGGTATAAAATTATTTATTTTATTCTTCTCATCTTTCTTCCATATATGTTTTAAAACCTCACTATATAATTCTTTATAAACAAACCTTTTCTTCAATCATTCATTCAGTAGTACATTTACAAAAATACTGTATTTGCCATTCTACTAATTTCTCATACATTCCATGCCCTTTTAACCATCTGGGCCTGATACATTGACAACATTTACTTTCCTAAGTACTTCATCCAAAAGTTCTCTCTCCTCATTTTCCGCTCCATATATTTTCCTCTTCTACAGTTTCTTCACCTATTTCACTCTCTCCGCCAGCCTCTACTTGTCTTTCCTCATGTATGTTTTCTTAAATTTCCCGTTCTTTTTCAATATTTACTTTTATAATCCATCCAAAATGCTACTGTTTTACACAGCCTCCATTTAAGCACTCACGTTTTTGCTGGTTGCTTTTTCTCCCAACTCTGGTTACATTGTACATTATCACACTAATTAATTAAATGGAAAAATCCCCACAAAAGAAACATGATTTAGGCTGGCCAGCATACTTTAATGCTCCTCTATGACCAGCCACAAAAATAATACTTAAGTGTTTCACAATGTTTTTCTTTCAGATTTTAAAATAGCTTCTAATCTCTACCCTCCATTCCTTAAGTTTCTCTCATCTCCAACTTTCACAAGATTATCAAAGGTTTCACACAAACCCTGCATGCATTTTTTTAACATGATCTTCTTCAAGTTCATCACCTCTAAACTGCAAAGTAATTTTTTTTTTCAAATAATTGTTCTATGGAAATATCATTCTTTATCTTACACAGTCCCAGAAATTTCATTGTAAGCCCATCAGTTTTAAATGTTCAGTCACAAAAAAATCATTGCCTAAATAAGTATAAAAGACTGAAGTTCTTGAGCTTTAAAACCCAGAACAGTTACTTAATTGGCACATATGGGTTCACTTCACATGGTCTACATTTCAGAATGTCGCCATTCATTTGGCTGAGACCATATGATCGACATTCAAAATGTTGACAATGCGGAACAGGCATCATCGAACAGTGTGGAATGGAATGATTTCCATCTTCTGCACTGTAATGCGATCTTGGAGTTAGTATATTTAAGTTCTAGGGGTGTGCCACGGGGTGCAGGTCTGTGTAGCCCCTCTGCTAGCAGCAGGAAGGTAAGTTTTTGTGTTTTTTATTTTTTACTTTTATGGTCGACATTTTAAATGTTGATCATATGGTCTCGGCCATATTGAATGTCGACATTCTGAAATGTTGACCATATTAATTAGATCCGCACATACATAATATCTATTTATTATAGTGCCATTTGTTGTTCTTATTCTAACAGTTAGCAATCTCTTCTTTTTAAAGCAGTTTTACTTACAAATTGCTGATGCTGTCCTATTTTGCCTGCTGTCACTGCTGCATGCATTTTAGTGCATTACATTTAGTGCATTTGCTGTTGCAAAAACAAACACCTTCTCCATTTGTTGCTGCTTTCCTCTTTTACTTTTTGTCACAGCTACAAAGTTTTAACTGCTGCATTAATTGCTGCCACATCACCTGATTCCTTTTCTACATTGTGATCCTCCACACGTCTGAAATGTCATGTCACCACATGAAACAGCAGAAATGTCACCTGGATCATCCTGTTCAATTATTTTTAACAGATCATTATCTGCAACCCCTCTTGATACCAGTTCTGTTACCAGGACCTCTTGAACAGACTCATTTGTTTCCTTCTCCACAGAGACAGGCTGCTCATTTGTAACATCCACCATACAGGAATCTTTATTTACATTATGAATATCTATAGTGAAGGTTTTTCTCCAAATTCTAGCATTCCACCTCCAAACTCTCCATAGATTTTCTCTTCTTATCCATGCTGCTGCTTCATTTAGGCCTCTTCATTGCTGCTGTAGGAGCCCTATACTAGTATCTAGCAGCACAAAAGAGTAGAAGCTCCCTGATGTCCTGGCCAAATTTTCCCTACTGTATATGTTTTACCTTGGGTTTTCCCTGAAAAGAGGTGACTAGCCTACTGGGATGAACCTGATCAACAAGGATAAATAAAAAAGTAAATAAATAAATAAAGTAAAGTACTATGTTCCAAAGTAATGCACCTGTTTTTTTTTTTTCAGTGAATCATACATTCATGCCAGTTACTATGATGACATGCAGTACTGCATTATTAAATGGGCTGCTTCTAAATCCACCATAAGGGAACCTTCTGTTGTGTCCTTTATTTAATGATTCAGTTAAATATGAGTATTCAATATCTCAAGAGCATTATCATTAACATTCCTTTCTATTAACTATTCTTTCTTTATGTTTTTCCAAATTCATATTCAGTATTTTAATAATACTGTCTATCCATCTTATTCTCTGCCACCCATTCTTCTTTTGACTTCCATCATTCCCAACATCCATGTCTTCTCAACTGAGTCCTGTCTTCACATTATATGGCCAAAATATTTGAACTTTTGTTACTGAAACCCCACTGTTTTCACTATCATCCAGTAAATGTTGAAAGTTTTATTTCTAGCACTTCTGCCAGTTTTTAAACCAGCATGTACATCTGCAAGTCTTAATCCATATATTACTGAAATCTCTCTTGGAGGATTTTGAGCATTACCTTGCTATCATGTGAAACAAGTGCAACTGTTTGATAATTTAAACAGTTTTTATTACTGCCTTTTTTTGGGACTGGAAATTATATTGATCTTTTCTAGTTCAGTATCCATTGCTGTAGTTTTCAAATTTGCTGGCAAATCCCCAGCAGCTAGTAAGGAGGCACTAAAAGTAAAACTTCATAGGTAAGGTGCAGTCAAACCAAACAAAGCAAGATATCTCAAGAGCCAAATCTAAAGGTTAGACAAAGAGCTACAACTACATTTTAACCTGGACAGATCTGACACATAGTTTCATGTACAGTGCAGATTAAAATCACTCAGTGTATCAAAATTATCTTTGTTTGCAGCAAAAATGCAAGCATAACATTCAAAGTGGGCATGGGCCCCTTCTAATCTCCATGAAAATCTTCTCCAATTAAATCATAAGTCTAGCAATAGTTCTTCCATTAAAGAATGTGAAATTCTGTAAGTTAAATTTGAAAAACTTCATACTTCCAATATATTTCTCCATCTACTAACCTAAACATGAAATGTGTGCACATTGACTATTGAAGTTAGATTCAGAATTTCATTGGAAGAAGTCAAGGTGGTCATATTGAATCTGAATGGAAAATAGCCTCTTTGCACGGTTGGATTAGATTATTAAAAAAAAAGTTTCATACAGCAAATTGCTCTAGTCATTCTTAAGTTATACGACTGTATTGAACACAACAGTATAAAGGGCAGATACTTGAATCAATCAAAGACTTTTTTATTTTAAACACTCTTAGATTCCCTGCTAATTAAAAAAATACAATTTTACTAATCAGTCAAGATATAAAAATCTTTCCAGCAATTTTACCTAATACCTTATTTTTTATTACAACTTGTGAAGTAACCATGGCTCAGTTAGATTTATTTGGAGTTTTAACGGCCATAGAGCAACAATATAATGCTATAATTAATATGATATTGCACTTCTCATATGGCTAACCATTAAGGTGTATTTGCATTCAGTACAAGCAAGGTTTGTAACTTTTTTTCCAATACTTATTTTTCTCAAACTATGCAAACAAATTCTCACTTCTGAATATTTATATACAAGCCATCAAAATGGTATCTGGCAAAACTATCCACAGGTTCAAAACAGAGATATCATGTTACTATATATTTCTTCTAGTCCCTCTATCTCCTTTTCTTTAATTTTCTCCATATTCTATTCTTGTCAGAAATCTCATTTTTAGTACTTGCATTAATATTGCTTCATTTGCAGATATTATGCTTTTATATTTTCAAAATATTTTATTACTTGCATTAGTATCATTTCATTTGCAGATAACATATCATAACATATTCAGAATCCTTAGAGATTATTTGTATACCTTCTTCAAGTATTTAAAGAATGCAGCAACATTTTTAGAAGTTTTGCTATTTCTTGACAAAATCACCCCAGTCCCGAAAATAAAAAAAAAGAACACCCTGAACTCTTCAATTGTTAATCATTCAAAATATCACATTAAAACCTACTAGACAATTTTTTAATACTAGTTAATCTCAATTTCATCTTAGATTAAAGCAGATTTAGAGAATGGTAATAAAACTGCATTTAATTTATTTGCACAGATATTTATTATTAATGTGATCTCTTCCATGAATATGTCCATCTACTCACTTGCTTATGAGTTGCAGCCAACGTCTAGTGTAGCATTGTGGATAACCACCACTGTATGAGGAGTTTACAAGGCAAAGGGTGAAATGGTAATAGATTGCCAGGTCTTTTTCCATATCACATATGCATGCACCCAGAGCAATGGACAATATAGAAACCCACCATACTTAATGTGTGTATCATGGTGGGTTAATGCACTGTGTTATAGTTGACAAGGGCCTGAATTTGAGACTTGGCAGAGGTATTTATTTTAGAGTTGAGTGGCGTAGTGGGCTAGTGGGCTAATGCACTAATGGATGCCTTTAGAATGAAGGATGAAACTATACCAGCTGGAGAAAACTCACATGAACACAAGCTAGTTCAATGGCCTCTGTTGTGTTTTCCAAATAGTGTAAATTAATAAACACTGTTTAATTAAAATCCTGTTTAAACCTGTGGATTGTTGACATTCTTCATACCAGTAATAGATTTGCATTGGTTTATATTTCTTTAATTGGTCCTGTGGAATTATTAGTTTGACCATTTTTCTGGTATATGTGATTTTCAGAAAAGTTACATTTTAAAATTGTTGTGACATTTAGCTGCTGCATTTGATAACACTCTGTTGTGGATAGCAGTACTTACAGCAATTATTGCAGATTTAGCCACAAAACTGTACCATTGACAATGAACTTTCAACCATAACTGCAAAACTCCATTCTTACATCAGACTTAACACTTTTATATATTTATTTACAAAATGGGACTGCTTACAGAATTTATTTCAATCATTTGAAGGCAATAACAACAATAACTAACTTGCTTCCTTAATTTTCTTGGGTTCTCTAACTTGAAAGACACATTCTAAATTAACTTGTTACTTGATAAAAAATATCAAATTTTTGATCAAATTCATACTGAAACCTTTAAACTACTGAAACTACACAACTGATTTATTTAGTTAGAATTACTGTTGCCAAATTATTCCTATGGCTGAGGTAAATGACAATAAAATTGCAACACTTTCTACATATTTTTCACATTCCAAGAACCAATGTAGTTTCTCCTTCTGTAACTCACTTTTGATTTCACCAAACAAACTGATTTTTGATATGTCTTTCTAATCATCAGTTGCCATTTCTTAAAAAGCTAGTGTTCCTCATAAATCTAGGGATATTTGGAGTAAAGCTTATAAGGTTACCACATAAGTTAATTTTTTAACAGTTCATGCCACTATTTAATGGCTACCTAACTGATATATTAGCTGCTACTAGAAAATATTTTTTAGCAAAGTTCAGTGTTTGTGGAAATGTCACTATTGCTTGTACCTTGCATATATTCTGGAGATATAAATGTGTTTAATGATTTTTGATGAACTTTACATGATTAAAAAAAAAGCATTAGGCAAAAAATGGGAATGGTATAATTACTTTACTTCCTATTAAATTCCTATTAAAACTGCATTTTGTACAACAACACTTTAATACAGATAGCTGCTGCATGAATTATATTTTGTTGTTAAGCACTAGATTAATAGAAAAAAAATCACCTGATATGGTTCATGTTCCTTATATCTCTTTCCTTGTGAAGATTCTTAGAAAGGTTTTGTTGATTCACTAAACAAATTCTTTTACATGCACTTTGATGAATAATATGTGTGTGCCTTATGTTTTCAACTGATGTTAAGTACAGGGTATGTAAGAGGATCTTGATGCTTCCTATTTATGATGCCATTTGGGAATCCTTCTACCAGTAGCAGTGCAATGAAAACATTATTTAGTTCCTAAAAGGAGACTATATTTATAATTGCTATAGTAAACATCGATCCTCTTGAGCCTAGTGGACTTTGTAGAATTTAGGCTAACTTAGCAATTTTATTTTGCAGCTATTTTTGTTTTTATTTTCATTGCTTCTTGGAAAAAATAGTTTTTCTAAATTCAAAATGTTTGTTAAAATATGTCCATAAATCTACTGATGTACAGAGTGTGGTGGTCTATTTTTACCATATAAACTTAATGTTACCTTTTTAAATATAGTACTTCCTTTTTTAAAGATTTTTTCATCAAATGAGTTGTAGACATAAAGCAATGATGAGAGTGTAAAAACATGAATCCTTATCAGCTTCAAGTACTGGATTATATATGAATCACACTGATATTTGTGAGTAAATGTTCATAATTTAAATCTAAAGGGACAGAAACAGATATGGGCACCAGATTCAAATTTATATTTAAATCAGGAACTTGATTGTATGGGTAATGTGCAAAACCCAAATAAGTCAATTGGGAGTTTATACTCTGAAACCAAAAAATGCACATGCCAGTAAATTCAATTACATAACACCTCAATATTACTCTGAAGAGGCTTAATACTCAAAATGACTGTATATCTTGGCTATTTCCATTATATGATAGAAAGCATGACTTATTGTTTTCCATTAACAGCCATTTCATTATGTCCTCAAGACTACTGTTAATGTTGACCCAACATAAAGCTCAGTTTATGTGCATTACATTCTTCTATGTTGATCCTTTTCTGCATATACCAAAATTATATATCAGAAACACTGGTGAGTTTACTGCTATTTTAAATGTAATGTAGCCCTAATGGTCATTCATCCTAATACAGTCTATGGTTATCATCTGGGCAATTAATCCTGATTAGGTTTAGGGATTTGTGTCTATTCCTGACACATTCAAGAATAAGCAACTTCTAAAGTGTGTGTATTACTGTCAGAGGATTGTTACACGTTGACCATTTCTCATAAAAATACAGATATCAAGAGCATGAATCCTATGCTAAGTGGCTTATACTGGAGACCCGTATCCTTGCTGGGTGGCATCATCCTGTGTCAAATAACTGTTTGACTATGAGAGGTTGCATGCAGCTGCACATAAGTCTAGGAAAGGATAGCAGTCATTTCTCTTGTGACTGTAATCCTTCAGAGGGAAGTAGTCTTTCTGGAAATGACCACTCAAGGAACCAGACAAGAACACACAGACTATGGAGTCTCTGTGAGAGATAAGTGTAACATCCACTGATAGGCATGGACACAGAGTTTCCACTTTTCTGGAAGAAATACTAGAACATCCCAATCTTGGACTATCTAATTATTTGAAAAACTGATACTTTCATGGTATTTTGCATTTTAGGCTAGAACACTTATTCACTACAACTTGCATTTCTTCTTGTATTTATCACTTATAATATCTTCAGCTTGCTTTCTTTCACTGTTTTGTACCTAGCAACTGTTTTAATAAGGATGAGAAACTATATTGCATTTAAAATGTATGGGTATAATTCCCAAATCCTGAAAGCAAATACATTTTTTGGAGAACTGTAATTCACTGATCCTGATGATAGGTATAATATCGGTTAAGTATCACAAGTAATTCTACATCGCTGAAATGTTATATATTTATATCCCTCATTCGTGAGATCAGATCACAAACTTATCTCACTGGAAATCCACATCCCGCCCCCACCCCAAACAAAAAAGACCACAGTGAAGAACTTCTCTAAAGCAAACTTCACACTACTCAAGACTGGTGTGGTATCTTTCAAGGCCCCCGAGCCAGTGGAAACCACAATCCAAGCTGCGGAAGCCCTTACAAATGCCTTCTACGAACACCTCCAGGACTGCATGGATCAGGCAATCCCTAATAAAACCAAGACTCTTTCCACCAGGGGCAAGCGTCCAGTCTGGTGGACCCCGGCCATAAACAAACTTTACAATAAGAGGAGAAAGCTGTTACATGATAGAGCAAAATCCATAAAAGAGAAGACACCCTTGATCATTATTAGTAAAAAAATACGAGCACTCATAAAATCATCCAAGGCCAACTTTGAGATAAAAATTGCAATAGATTCAAAAGACAATCATAAGGCCTTCTTCAGCTATGTTAGAAACCTGGGTGGGAACTCCCAGATATGCACAGAATTAGTCCAAAATGATACATTAATCACTAAACCCACAGACATTGCCAACATACTGGCAGACAGGTTCAGTGCAAACTTCACCCCCCTCTCCCCCCCAAAAGGAGAGATAACTATCCCAGCGGAGTGTAGTCTTCCAGACATCTCAAATGCGCAGGTGAAAGCTGCTCTCTCTAAAGCTAAAAACACAGCATCAATGGGACCGGATGGTGTCCCCGGCTGTGTGCTACATGAACTCAACGAGGAACTAAACCCGCATATAAGGCAGCTGTTTAATCTTAGCCTTACCACAGGATACGTGCCCAAGGAGTGGCGTACGGCAACTGTGGTCCCACTCCACAAAGGCGGTGCCTCTACGGACCCTGGTAATTACCGCCCCATAAGCTTAACAAGCCTAGTCTGCAAAGCTATGGAGAGGATCATAATGGAACTCATAAACAAAGACATAGGGGACTTGCAGACATTGGACCCGACCCAGTTTGGCTTTGTCAAGGGCAGATCATGCCTTTTGAACTTGGTCGACTTCTTTGAAACAGTCACCAAGGCCATTGATGAGGGAAAGGCAGTCCAAACCCAGCCAAACTGGGTTCGATACAATACCCCACTCGGGTATCATTGAAAAACTCATCAGCTTAAATGTTAACCCATACATCACAAGATGGGTTGCAAACTGGCTGAGTGACAGAACCCACAGGGTCAGAGTTGCTGGCGCCATGTCAGACTCAAAGCCTGTCACAAGTGATGTCCCACAGGGCTCAGTCCTGGGCCCACTCTTGTTTGGCATCTACTTTTCCGAAGTACAAGCAAACACAGGAGGGTTATGGCTGACAAAGTTCGCAGATGACTGCAAACTGGGCGCCATAGTAGAAAACACATCTGACACAGATATCCTTCAAAAGGGTCTCACAGAAATGGATAACTGGTGCCAGAGCCACGGCCTGAAGTTAAATGCCAAAAAATGCATAGTCATACCCTTTGGGAAAAACAAGGTTACCCCTAGCTACCAAATAGGTGGCAATCCACTGAGCACAGAAGAAGTTATCAGGGACCTGGGGACCCAGGTTGATAGTAGTCTGTCATTCGACACCCATGTAGCTAAAGTAGTTAGGAAGACCTTCTACATTGCCCACCTTATCATGAAGGGATTCTCATCTAGATCAAGGGAGGTCATAGTCTCTTTTTACTCATCACTCATCAGACCAATGATTGAGTACAATGCCCCATTCGGGATGTATCTGACCCGACACTTGCAGCAGCTGGAGAGGCCACAAAAGTTCCTCACCAAAAGGATAAAGGGTCTCAAAAATCTGTCCTATGCTGCCCGACTGAAAGAACTCCAGCTCTATTCAGTCGCCACCGCTTGCTCAGAGGTGACCTTTGCCTAACATACAAGGCCATGTCAAACCCAGATTTGATGAATATGCTTCACCTCAAAAATCTAGATCCATCAGAGCCACAAGGGCGGAGACTTAAACCTCGACACGGCTATTAATAGGACGTGCTGGAGGGATAGATTCATCACCCAAAGACTCCCTATGCTGTGGAACAAAATCCCGGTACATGTGAGGCAGAGCACCTCGCTGGCCTTGTTCAAGAGAAATCTTGACCAATGGATGGGAGATCGCAGATATACCCCAGGGATTACCTCAGTGTCACTGCTCGACAGAGGCACAGCAAAATAATGGGTATAGTTCCCCATACTAAAGGGGTGGCGTAAGCCACAAAACGATGGGCTAGGCTTGTAAATGCCCTCGGGCAGATAGCCTAGTATGAACCTATGAACCTATGAACCTATGAACCATACAGCCTACCTTGACCTTGCAAAAGCTTTCGACACAATACCCCACTCGGGTATTATAGGGAAACTTACCAGCTTAAATGTAAACCCATATGTCACAAGATGGGTTGCAAATTGGCTAAAGGACAGAACCCACAGGGTTAGAGTTGCTGGCGCCATGTCAGACTCCAAGCCGGTCACAAGTGGTGTTCCACAGGGCTCAGTCCTTGGCCCCCTGTTGTTCGGCATCTACTTCTCAGAAGTACAGGCAAACATAGGAGGACTATGGCTGACAAAGTTTGCAGATGACTGCAAACTGGGCGCCATAGTGGAAAGTACATCGGACACAGATATCCTTCAGAGGGGTCTCACGGAAACTGAAAACTGGTGCCAGAGCCATGGCCTGAAGTTAAATGCCAAAAAATGTATAGTCATACCCTTCGGGAAAAACAAGGTAACCCCAAGCTACCATATAGGTGGCAATCCACTAAGCACAGAAGAGGTTATCAGGGACCTGGGGAACCAAATTGACAGTGGCCTTTCTTTTGACACTCACATTGCTAAAGTGGTTAGAAAGACCTTCTACATTGCCCACCTGATCATGAAGGGATTCACATCCAGATCAAGTGAGGTCATTGTTCCCCTGTACTCTTCACTTATCAGACCAATGATCGAGTACAATGCCCCATTCGGGATCTATCTCACCCGACACCTGCAGCAATTGGAGAGACCCCAAAAGTTCCTCACCAAAAGGATAAAGGGACTCCAAAATTTGTCATATGCTGCCAGACTGAAGAAACTCCAGCTCTATTCAGTCGCATACCGCCTGCTCAGAAGTGACCTGTGCCTGACATACAAGGCCATGTCCAACCCGGAATTAATGGACATGCTCCACCTCAAAAAATCCAAATCTACCAGATCCACTAGAGCAAGTGACTTAAACCTTAGCACGGATATAAATAGGACATGCTGGAGGGATAGATTTGTCACCCAGAGACTCCCTATGCTGTGGAATAAAATCCTGGTCCATGTGAGGCAGAGCACCTCGCTGGCTCTGTTCAAGAGAAATCTTGACCGGTGGATGGGAGATCATAGGTTTACCCCGGGAATCATCTCTGTGTCCCTGCTGGACAGAGGCACAACAAACTAATGGGCACAGTATTTTTTAACATAAGGGGTGGTGTAAGCCACAAAACTTTGGCTAGGCTTATAAATGCCTTAGGGCAGATAGCCTAGTATAAACCTATGAACCTATGAACCTATTGAAATAACTGTGGTGTGATATGCTTGTACCAGAGTACTGCATGCATGCACTGTTGAGCAGTCATAATTTAATTTCTTTGCCAGTGGCACAATGGAATCTCACAGCAATACACGTATGCAGACACCTGAACAGTCGATGTCTGTCAAGGATGTATCAGAGTACAACAGAATCTCATAGCATTACATCTACACACAGGTGGACACTCATTTACTTGAGTGACTGTTAGGATTGCATCAGTGGAAGTGTGATATCTCACAGCAGTTTGTATTTGATGGGCAGTCATGTTCTGAATATTTGCTAGAGCTGATGGGTTCACGCACCTAGGCAGCGAGACATTTCCCTGTGGTACATTTGGCTGGGGACACATGACTGAAGTGACATTCAGCTGCAAAGAAATATGGCTGTTTGTAAATTCCCTGTTGGCAAAGAGAAGCACCCACTCACATGCTCACAGCTTTAATAATCAAATGCATGGAGGCAGAAGAAGTAATGAGGGTTGCGCTCAGTTTACAGTACATACTTATGTAACTACAACATGTAGAAGTGTGCTACAGCATGAAAGAAATCTTGTAAGCTACTGTAGTCACATTTATGCTCCAGTATGCATTTTAGGTAATATTTCCTATACACTGTGAAGGGGGCTGTGGCCACACACACCGATTATAAAGGCACTGCCCATTGTGCACTGCATTTTTACTGTCAGTGACATGCCTTCTGGCCAGCCTGATGCTGAAGCCTGCCATATTGCCTGTTGCCTCATGTTTCCTTGGTGACCATGGATATTGTTTTCCCCCAGTACATTTGGTTATTAAAGTTGTGGACATGGCAACACATTTTTCTCTTTCCCCACAGGGAATTTTCAAACAGCCATATTTCTCTGCAGCTGACTGTCATTTCAACCACATTTCCCCAGTCAATGCACCACAGGGAAATGTCTTGCTGCCTAGGTGCCTGAAACCCAAAAATAGATTTGCTAGACTGCTTGTTGCATTGTTATACCAGAAAGGTCAGTTTTATGCTATTATTTAACATGAATGACCATGAGAAAAATGGGGTACAGTAAAGTATAAGTTATATAACTAACCATTTACAACCCCCTTTTATATACAGAATTGGATTTGTTTAGTAAACTAGTGGATAACAATATTAGGGTCTCAACAGTCAGGAAAGAATGCATGTGCATCACAGTGTATCTTTCAGGGAAAATAAAATACTGAAAGAACTATCAGAGGACAATACTGTCGGCTTATGATTTATTGTTACATAAACATTTGCTGCAGGGTAGTGTGGAGGCATATAATTTTTTGATAGTCACCAAGCTTATGGTACTAATAATTTTAGGTATGCCTAAAGTTCACAAATCATTATATGACCCCTCATTTACCCTTTTGTTGATGCAGAAGGGTGCAAGACACAACCGTTAGTAATATATGTAGATACCCTTATTAAATCAGTTATGGACAAGCATTCATGTTTACTAAAAAACTCAGTGAAGTTATTTGAACAATCGTATACTAGAGGTGTTAACCATAGAAAGTTATATGGTTACTATTGATGTGCTGGATCTGTTTTCTGCTATTCCACATGATGTGGTTAGAATGGTTTAGAAGGATGTTGATGGAATGTGAATTTCTTAGCAGCAATGAGTTAAAAGTCACTTGTGACTTTATGGTGAGTGTGCTTTATGTTAACTATATTTTTTTAATGGGGAGTACTTTCATCAACCATCAGGCTTGTGCACTGATATATGCAAATATATCAATGGCATTTTTGGAAAGGTATATATTTAACTCCCCTATGCAATATACTAGGATGTCTATTACAGGATTTTTGATGATGTTTGGGATTTTTTTTGGACTGTGTCTGAGGAAAAATTTTGGAATTCTTTGTTTATGTTAAATCCACAATTTGTTGTTTTAATTCTTATCTCCATTATAATAGTAGTCATCCACACAGTCAGAAGAAGAATTTAGTAAAAGGTCAGTTGCTTTGGCAAGCAAGGATGGTGTCAGACATGGCTACTTTTGTGAAGCATGGTACAGACATTAAAACATGTCTTCAGAAAAGGGCTACCTGTTTGAGTTTCTCAAAATTTGTTGCAGAAAAGAGAATAAATTAGTTTTATCAGCCTCTTCTCAGTAATTTGGTAACAGTAAAGGAATAAGGTCTCAGTAAGCAATAACTTATACCAAAGGGCTATGATTTTAAAATGTATCCCTCAGAGTAGTGACATAAGACACATTCTGCAAATAAATCGTCAAGTTCTTCAGTATGTTCTGAACTGGCTGATTGTGTGGACAATAAATATACATTTGTATATAAAAGACCACAAATGATTAAGAATATTTTTGAAAGGGGCATTCCAATTTTAAACATTGATAACATCAGAGGTGCAAGTAAATGTGGTTCCTGTAACCGGTCTCTTCATATTTTGAAGGGACATTAATAAATATTAGTGGATATGGTTCTATAAATAATAAAGGTTATTTCAATTGTGGCTCAGAGGGATACTGCATGTAGCTAGGGGTGCAATATGCCTCCAAATTTTACACTGGTAAGACCTATCGTCATCTGTGTAAGCATATCTATGACCATGTTTATGATGAAAGAAAGGGGATAAAAATGATCTCCTAAGTAGGCATACAAAAAAAAAATGTTCAAATTTTAGTTGCATTCATTTTAGTGTGATATAAAAGGTCCACAAAAGTCTTAGAGGAGGGCTGTGATAAACAATACTTGAGATGTATGAACTTAGATGGCAGATCAGACTAGGGACATGTATACCCTTAGTATTAAATTATATAACTTCTATTAATTCTTTGTTTTATTTAAAAGATGAAAAAATGTAATATGGCTTATAAATTGATACACTTCAAGTTTGCTTTTTATATCTATATAGGAAGAATGCAGAGTCCCTGTAATCACAACTATGCAGGTAAAAGCTGAACTCTCTAAAGCCAAAAACACAGCATCCATGGAACCGGACAACATCCCAGACTGTGTTTTACACGAACTTCAGAACAAACTGGCTCCCCACTTAAGTACCATGTTCAATAATAGCCTCGCATCAGGCTTTGTGCCCACTGAATGGCGCACAGCAACAGTTATCCCACTCCACAAAGGGGGAGCCATCACTGATCCCAGGAACTATCGACCTATCAGCCTGATGAGCCTGGTCTGCAAGGCCATGGAACGTATCATCATGGAACTCATAAACAAAGACATTGGTAATCTCCAAACTCTGGATCCCACCCAGTTCAGGTTTGTGAAATGCAGATCATGCCTCTTGAACCTGATCGACTTCTTTGAGGCAGTCACCAAAGTCGTAGATGAGGGTAAGGTGGTTCACACAGCCTATCTTGACCTCGCCAAGGCTTTTGACACCATCCCCCATTCTGGAATTATAGCTAAACTCACAAAACTAGGTATAAATCCCTATGTCACAAGATGGGGTGCCAACTGGCTCACTGACAGAACCCACACTGTAAAAGTTGCAGACTCCAAATCTTTCCTCAAAGCAGTGACAAGTGGAGTACCACAGGGTTCTGTCCCGGGACCACTCCTGTTTGGTATCTACTTCTCTGAAGTACAGGCTAACACAGAAGGCCTCTGGCTAATGAAGTTTGCAGATGACTGCAAACTAGGAGCCATAGTCAAGTCAAGACATCCTACAGAAGGGCCTCACTGAGACAGATGCCTGGTGTCAGAGCCATGGCCTAAAGATCAATGCCAAAGTGTGGTATGGGTTATAGCCTGGTAGTGCAGGAGTGCTGTCTGGAGCATTGAACCAGGTCTCAGTCACTGCACAGATATCGATGTTCTCCATTTTAAGGAGTGCCTTGAGGGAGTGCATTTTGAGATTTAGACTTCTAGCATTGAGTAACATTACCCTCAGTTTTTGCTTGCCTGTTCCTGTTATGGTAGTGAATTTGTTATTTGAACCCTGCCTAAGAAAGGTACTATAGAGGCAGCAAGAGCCTTAGCCAGTATCCAGAATCCCAGGGACGACAGGTGCAGGCCATCTGTGGCAAAGCATCATGGTCTGTCGACCATGTCATCCCAAGCAGACAGATACTGGATCCCCTTAGAATGACACCAGAAGCTTAGCCAATTGTTGAAGTCATTCATTTTGTCCTTGCACTGCGGTATCATTCTGGATGATGGCAGAATGCTACTCAGGACTAGGGTCATACCTGCCTGGGCTACAAGATCGGAGAGCTCTTCCATGTCTCTTTTCATGTAGTCCAGGGAGGTACGTCTCAGGTCATTCACACCAACATGGACAATGTCAGAGTCATTTTTGTACTTGTTATGGAGTGACCTGAGTGTGTGGGTTATGTGGCAGATCCTGGCACCCGACAGGCAGCTGACAGTAACCTTCTCCTTGTTTAGCCTGGTGAGTGGAACATCAGTGTGCCTGACTATAGAGTCACCTATGACTAGTGTGTTGAGTACGTTGTTTTGCCTTATTGGCTGTGGTTGAGTGGCACACTGTACCAATGAACTCTGTACCCATGAACTACCACATAGGCAGCAATCTACTTAACACCAAATGCGTAATAAGAGACCTTGGGACCCAGGTGGACAGTAGTCTCTCCTTTGATAGTCACATCACCATAGTGGTCAGGCACACCTCATCATAAAAGGGCTCTCGTCCAGGAAAAAAGAGGTCATTGCTCCCCTCTACTCAACACTCATTAGACCTATTATAGAGTACAATGCCCTTTTTGGAATGTACCTCACAAGACATCTGCAGCAGCTGGAAAGGCCACAGAAGTACCTCACAAAGAGGATTACTGGCCTCAAACAAGCCCTACCCTGGCCACCTCAAAAAACTCCAGCTTTACTCCATAGCGTATCGCCTACTCCGAGGTGATCTCTGCCTAACATATAAAGCTATGTCAAACCCAGAGCTGTTGGACATGCTATACCTAAAGAAATACCAATCCCTCCCAGCTACATGCTCTAGGGACCTAAACCTTGTCACCACAATAAACAGGGCATGCTGGAGGGATAGATTCCTGTCCCAGAGACTTCCCATACTCTGGAACAGGCTACCCATCTATGTCAAGCAAAGTTCTTCATTAGCACTCTTCAAGAAAAATCTTGATGAGTGGATGGGAAATAGGAATTACACCTCGGGGATCACTTCTGTGTCTCTGCTTGACAGTGGCACAGGAAAATAACTTTCTTGCGTGGCATAAGCCAGGGAACCTTGTTGGCTAGGCTTATGTAGGCCCTTGGGCCGATAGCCTAGTACCTACCTATGAACCTATGAACATGGCTTGGGAAATATCTTGTATATATGGATTTTTTTTAAAGACACATTGAAAATGAAAGTCCTGTAACAATGCTTAGTGTTTAATAAATTCTGAAGAAATGATGTTTGCAACAGACAAATTTGTAACTGGACATCTTTAGTGGGGGGTAGATGAGTAGGTAAGGCAAGTTTGGGGTTGGAAAGGATAGGCAGAAAAGGTAAGCTCTATAAATGCAGCTAGGACAAGGATGGGTTAAATTTTGGAAGGATGGAGGGAGGAAGTGAGGTAGGAATGGGAAGGGTCTTAGGGGTTTTGAGCATTGGGAACTACCTTGGGGAGCATATTTTGGGATGATTTTGTTGCGTGCAGGATCACATCCAAGAAGACCTTAGATTGTCTGGTGGTAAGGTAGGCCTTCGGTGACTATTAGGAAAGGAGAGGTGAGGAGAGGTGAGTTGAGGTTTCCTATATTGTTGCAGTTTTGTTTTTGTGTGTGTGAGGTTGCTGTAGGTCAGAGGATAGGCTTGGGGCTTGGGACCCTAATTAAGCATGGCTATTGAACTTGTTACATCCTTATTTCTTTTTATCTTTGTGCAGCCGGCTTGAGAGGGGTAGGTTTAGCACTTTTCAAGTTTGTTGGGTTACATGCATTGTCCAATTAAGTTTTGAAGGAATAAATGACAAAGGAGTGGTAATAAAACATAACTTTTAAGGCTGGTCAGGTTCCTTGTACAAGCTAAAGCAAGTACTAAGTTGCTGTAGCCATATATCAGAAATAATATAAGTTAATTGCATTTTCAGTAATAGTGCATAGAAATGAGGTTAGTAATAAACCTTGGAGTTGCAATGGTTTTCCATAGTTCATGATAGCTTACTTAGTTGGTGATTTTAAGTGGGGTGGTCACATTGCCTCAAGGACGGTCAAACTGATAGTGGTGGTATGGTGGCGTGTTCCTGGCTACCAGCTCGTTGGTGGTGTTTCCACAGCCAATGAGGCACCCGTGTGTAATGGCCACTTCCACACATGAGCGGTAGCAGTTTTATAATAAAAAATAAACAAATAAAATTATTCTATGTATACCACTCCACCTGTTGGCTAGAAATCAGGACAAAGCAATGAATGAAAGGGGAGCAACAGCAGAGAATAGGCATGTTTCTAAATATGCAGTTAACAAGCTGAGCACACTATGTGAGTAGCTAATCCTTTTTCTGTGCTAGCATTATGAAGCCAGTAATAATTGTGTGAGGAAAAGCAACAGTTTTTTGACAACACTATTTACATGATTTTAATAATAGAATTAATTTCTTACAGTGAACTGATAATTCCATCTTTTATTGTATGGTAGTTTTTTTCCCCCATTTTTGGAAAACTTCATTAACAGTATTCAGTTTAATGCTGTTACCCGCAGAGAAGCCTTGAGAGATTTAATTCTCTTCATTTACCGGCTTTGATATGCAAAGGCAGATAGAATGGTTGGTTCCGTGGAGAAGAATAGGGTTCTGAGGCATTCTAGAAGTCTATGAAGTCTGGAGCTTACATAAGTATTTTCTTGTTCTGAAGGCTCGATAATGAGCCAGGGATTTGACAGTAAGCAGAGGTGGTGGTGTTCGAGGTGCAGGTAGGAGTAGTGGACCAAAGCTATGGGTAAACATGCTCAGGATCGGAAAGGGCCCAGTCAGTGTAGAGGATATTGACTCCTGTTGTGTAAACAGCTCCCTGGGTAAAGGGTGTAGGGTTTGAAACTTTCACTCTGCCTTTGCAGCCTTCCATAAAAATTAACAGGTTATGTGAATTTTTGGAATCGCAAGGTTTAGACTGTGGGGGCTGTGAGCTAGCTGTGCTGCTTGAATACCCAGTGACGTTGAAGAAGTGGGGTACTGTGAGCAGAGTGCCCTTTAAAGTTAAAATAGTGTCAAGTAGATTCCTCTGTTGTATTCCTGGTAGTACTGACCCCCTTTTCAATAATAATATAGGCAAATGCTATGACAAGTATTAGCTGGCTACTCTATGTGTATTTTTTTTTCTCACTTACATACAGTGTTCCTATCTCATTCCAGGTCTCAGTGGTCGATATGGCTGATGTCCAGGCTTTGCGGCAGAGGTGGATGAATATTGTGGCTCAGGTGGGGGACCTTTTTCGAGAGATGCCAAGCATTGAGACTATGATGGCAGTGATACAGGTCAAGCCACTCATAAGAGATGGCAAACATCAAAGGGTAAGCAGGCAGTCAGAGGCAAAAGAACACACCAGTCACAGCCCAGGGAGGAAATTACAGTGGAGGTCTGAACAATGGACTCAGCATTTGCTGCTCCTGCAGGTAATGTAGCTCTTGCTGGGGGGCTGGATGGATTAGTAGTTGCAGGGGGCAGAGGGCAAGGAAGTCATAGACTGGATGATGGGTTTAGCAGCTCACATACATCTTCAGAGGGTCCTGTGGGCGGTGTTGGGGCTCTGCAGAACTTACTGGGAGAGGGGTATGGTTTTGGGGAGCAAATTTCTGGTATGGATAGTCCAGCCATGGTGGATAGCTTGTCGTCACTGGGAAAGATGCCAGCCCTTGTTTAGATGAAGTATGATTATATTTTGGGATGTGACCAGGTGATTGCTTGGCTACGCGGGTGCTGGGTCAAGGGAGTGCGGCGGTCTTTCTAACTCCTCACATACCCTCTTCTGTAAAGGAATAAATATGTAAAGGAGGGTATGTGGACATTTTTGAGCTAACTGACGCAAGTGGTGTCCAGTGTTTGATGGAAGCTGAAACAGCGAATGGGAAAGACCAGTTGGCAGCCTTAGCATCCCTCAGTTGAAGGTGAGTGGAGAAAATGCAGCAAAGAACGATGGAGAATTGAGTTTTGGGATTTGTTTACTACATGGTAGTATGGTGGGAGAAGGATAGTGATTTAGCTCTTCCACTCTTGGCTTACTTATTGATGATACAGGAGGTGCAAAGGATATGGGCTGCAAATGTTTGGTTGTGGTATGATCAGAAATTGCTCAAGAGTGAGGCAGTTCATAGGCCCATGTATTGGGAGGTGAGACACCCTGATATATGGCTGTCCACTATGATGGACAGCTTCAGTGTGGGTGGCAGTGGGAGTAAGGTGGGGGAAGGAGGTGTTGGAGTATGTTGGGCTTTCAATGCCGAAAGATGTGCTTGAGGAGCATACAGATTTTTGCACGCTTGCTCTAAGTGTGTAGGTGTTTACCCAGTGGTGCAGTGTGATAGGCAAGATGATCAGTTGGTGGGGCAAACAGCATCCTTTGCTGGACACAGTGGGTTAGGGGGGCTATCTCTAAGGTTGCATGGGGTACGCAGTAGGGGTATTTTTCATAGTCAGAGAGGGGAGCCTTTTTGAGGGGCAGAAGGATGACTCAGGAACACATTCTACTGTTAAGGGGGTGCTTCTGCAGTACTTGCAACCAGCAGTGGCAGGGGAATTGACTGAGGGCTTTTTGAGGGGGTTTCCTATTAAGTCTAAATTGGTAGGTGATGGAGTAGTTGGGAAGAATTTGAGATCAGTGTGGGGGAGGGAGTATATTTTGGAGGCTTTGGTGGAGAAGGAACAACAGGCTGGCCAGTTATTGGGCCCATTTGATAGCTCTCCATTCACCAGCTTTAAGGTCTTGTCATTGGGATTGGTACCTAAAAAGAAGCCAGGGGAATTTTGTTTGATTCAACATTTTTCTTACTCCAATGAAGTCATTGACTTAATTTCAGTGGAGGAGACTAAGGTGAGTTATGCGTCATTGGATGACATGGTCCTCATCATTAGAGGATTTAATATTCCATAGTTGGTTAAGGCGGACATTGAGTCTGCTTTTCACCTTCTGCCGGTTCAAGAGGAGGATTAGTCGTTGTTGGGCATGGTGGTGAGAAATAAGTTTTACTTTGACAAAACCATGCCAATGGGATGCTCAGAAGCCTGTTACACTTTTGAAAAGTTTAGTACAGCTTTACATTGGATTTGGCGGCAATGGGTAGATACGCAGAGGGCGGTGCATTATTTGGATGATTTTTTACTGGTAGGTGAAGGGAATGAGGGAGTGGCAGTGGCTATTTTTGAGTGTTTGAGGATGTGTGAGGAACTGGCAGTTCCATTGGCCACCCACAAGTTGGAGGGTCCAGTGAAGGTATTAGATTTTTTGAGGTTGAGCATGGATGTGGAACAGGGTTTCTTTCTCTTGCTTGGGGAGAACATAGCTAGGCTAAAAGAGAAGATAGTTTGGATGAAGGCTAGGGACAAGGTGCTAGCGAGGGATACTATGGAACTCTTAGGACTCTTGAATTTTGCCTGTCGGGCTGTTCACCCAGGATGGACCTACTGCATTTCTGTGCACTGAGATTAAAAATGTGATTCTGATTACAAAAGTTTCTGTGACTTATGACCTTTGGGAAGGTATGGATTCAATCTGGTGAATTTATGACAGCTCCACGTTTACAGATATCAGCAAATGCAGTCAGCCAGAAACCTTTAACATTGATTTGGACATTAACAAAGTATATGTCAAAGATGAGTGAAAAGAGAATAAAAATATATGAGACATCACTGGTGGTCTGATTTTTTTAAGAGAATGTGACACTGAAATTGGCTTTGTGGGGCCTGTTTGAAAGCCAGTTTATAATTCAATGAGTTATGACCTGATTAACATTTATGAGGGTCAGTTTATCAATAAGACTGGAGAATGTGATGGTGTCAATGATATTGGCTATTTCCAGAAAGGTTGTATACAGTGATTTAAATCATTCATTGTTTCCAAATAACTGTTCTAGTATGTCCATTACTTGGATTCATGCATTCAGAATAAAACATGGTAGAGATATAAGTGCTGGTAATATTATAATGTCCTGAAATCCCCTGATCTTTCAAATGCTGTAAGAATTATTGTCTATATATTCTAACTATGAAATCACTCAGCTGTTTCCAATTACTCAATGCATTTCACTTCATTACTATGCAGCTTGGGCTCCAGTGATTGGGAAGTTGGTGCAACAGTCTTGGGTGGTGTCCAACATGAAGGCTTATGGTAGGGCATTGCATGATTTTGACAGGTTTGTTATGTAATTACCAAAGGAGGCAGGTGTGTGGTTGGAACAGTTGTTGTTGCAATATTTAGCTGGGGCTAGGGCATAGGGTAAGATGGTAAAATTGGTTAGGTGGACTTGGCAGCAATTAGTGTGTTTGCCCAAGTGGCAAGATTGCAGGATTTTACTAAATCCTGGACAGTGACATGAATGTTAAAGGGATGGGGTAGGGAGGAATGTTTGACCAGGGAGAAATGCTGGCCAGTGACAAGGCAAGTTTTAAAAGTTTTGCTGTGGGTTTGTTTGCGGTAATCAGGGAATTGGTGGATTATGTTGTGTGGGCAACACTGAGAGTTTGGATGTACTTTGGGGGTTTTAGGGTGTTGGAGTTGTTGGGGTCGTTGGTTTGGAATGATGTTATGTTACTGCCTGGTGCAGTTCACATTAGGTTAAAGACATCTAAGAATGATTAGGTGGGCAAAGGTGCAGAAATAGTTTTAGTGCAGTACAGGTTGGAGCAGTTGTGTCCAGTGGTGTGGACAAGGAGGTTGTTAGCATTTCATAAAGGGTGCTCAGAGGATTTAGTTTTCTGGTCAAAAGAGGATAGGGCAATAACAGGGGGACAGCTGATTTCAGTCATGAAAAGGGCTTTCTGTAGTATGGGCTTGGATGGAGAGAGATTTTCTGCACGTTCTTTTAGTATGGTTTGGGCTTCAGATTTGGTGAGAGTAGGTAGTTACATCAAAGTTATTAAGAGGGTGGGACAATGGTCATCAAATGCCTTTTTGACTTAGATAGGGCACTGTGTTTTTTCATTCTAATACTAATTAAAGTTTTTTTTTTTTTTTTCAGGCAAAAGAATTCTCATCATAGGTCATTCATACATTTACTGAGCAGCAAGGAGGGCTGTTGTTAGGAGTAACAATTCTGAGTTGGGGTTACACCAGTTCAGTTGGAGAGTTACATGACATGGCATCAGAGGGCTGTTGCAAGAATTTACAGAGATACAAACTCAGGTGGGGCTTCCTCATATCTTACTGGTGCACCTGGTAGGTAACAATTTGGGTTTGTTGCCAAAGCATCAGTTGGTTTATCAGATAAGGGAGGATCTGTTAGCTTTAAGGAAGTTATACCCGAGTTTGTGCTTAGTGTGATTGGAGATTATTCCTTGTTTGACTTAGAGGAATGTTAAGAAGTTTTCGGCAGTTGAACAGGCACTGAAGTTTGTACATTTTAAGTTGGCAAACCAGTTGATGGTGATGGAAGTGTGAACCTTACGGCATAATGAGTTTGCTGACAGGGACCCTATGTGGTCTAGGGATGATGGGGTGCATCTTAGTGATTTTGATCTACACTTTTTAATTTGAATGTAGGATTGTTCTTGGAATAGTTGGTTAAAGATTGGTGTTAGTGAGGAGGAACAGCCTGAATTAGGCTGATGGGTTGAGAAGAGGGACAGGCTTGTCCATCTTCTGTTCCCCCTCTGGTGTACACTTTTGGAGGAAGGAAGCGAGTATTTGGAATCTGCTTGCACCTGGTGGTTTGGATGGAAAGGAGGTTTTGGGATGAAGGTGAGTGGTTGAACGCTGCCTAAAGTGTAAGAATAAGTGAGCAGGTAGAGGACACTGCTTATTTGGCAAGGGTGAGTGGTGCTGTACTGCCTTATCGATGGCCATGTGATGTTTTGATGATGTGCAAAGAAATGATTATGATTAGTAAAGTTATGATGCATTTGTTTTCTTATGTTTCAATAAATAAAGGTCGCCAAAGGTCTTTTGGAGTTTGGTTCTTTTTTAAAGTAGAACATGATGAATGATGTTTGGAACAGACAAACTTGTCATGGTGCATCTTACGTGGGGGGGGGGTAGATGAGTAAGTAAGAGAAGGTTGGGGTTTCAAAGGATAGGCAGAAAAGGTAAGCTCTATAAATGCAGTTAGGACAAGGAAGGGTTAAATATTGTAAGGATGGAGGGATGAAGTGAGGTAGGGATGGGGAGGGTCTTAGGGGTTTTGAGTAGTGGGAACTACCTTGTGGAGCACATTTTGGCATGATTTTGTTGCTCACCCAGCCCTACCATGGTTATTGAGTTTTTATGGTGGTTTTAGTTAAGAGGTGCATGTGCGGAGAAGAGGGACTGGCTTGTCCCTGTTCTGTTCCCCCTCTGGTGTACACCTTTGGAAAAAAGAAGTCTGGAGCAGTGGAAGTGAGTGGTTGGAAGGTGCTTGCACCTGGTGGTTTGGATGGAAATAAGATTTTGGGATGAAGGTGAGCAGTTGAACTCTGCCAGAAGTGTAAGAATAAGCAGGTGGAGGAAGCTGATTATTTTGCAAAGGTGAGCGGTGCTACTTTGACCTTATGGATGCTCATGTGATGTTTTGTTGATATGCAAAGAAATGAAGTTATGATTAGTAAAGTTATGATGCATTTTTTTTATGTTTGAATCAATAAAGGTATTCCAAGATCTTGTAGAGTTTTGTTTCTATTATTAAAGTGGAACATGACAAGTTCAGTTTGGACCAAACTGCTAAATCAAATTAAAATGATGAATATTGTAGAGCATGTGGATTAAATATAAATATGTTGAAATACAGAAGGGTGAAAAGTTACCTGCATGTATATTTTTTCAGGACAGACGCCCCCCTGTACCCACTTGTTTTGGGCAACAAGTCCCACACACCCTTCAGACTTATATATTCTAGCTCCACCATCACATTAACTCAAAGATAGGGGAAATCTTCCCAGGAAAGGGAATCATTGTCAGTGCACATTTAGAAATTGCACCCTACTGATTTACGATGGAAAACAGTAATTTGTTCATTGGTGCCTTTTACTTTGGGCAACTTTTGCTTGGGAATTTTATTTTGGCAACCTGTACAGATACCTGCCTGGATATATACATGTGGAATGAGCATTATATGCTATCAATGGTCTCATACGGGAGAACTTGAAAGGGGCAATAAATTACATGCAGTGCTACTGTCGGCCATGTCTTAAACAAAACATTCTCATATTGAAAACAAGACTTAACATGAGCAACAATAAACTTCTCTTCCACTGAAACTCACATGTATGGAAATTACATCTGGCAACCCATTAAACTAAAACAATCTTGCTGGGAATTCATACTCAGATAAGGTATAGTGAGGCACCAATTAGTGGCTGTAATAAGGGTGCAGGATATCAAAAGACAGATGTAAAATGCATTAGGTAATAGCCTTGGATTGCCACTAGATACAGCTGTCCATTTCTAAGCATAGCCCAGGAACAATACCTGGTGAAGTGACTTGGTCAGAGTCACAAAACAGACAAATGAAGGTTGAGGGAATCACTGCTGCACTACAGGAAGCAACACATTAACAGCTCATAACCTTGCTGTTTTGTATTAAATGCTAGAAAATCTGTCATCCAACATTGAGTTTCACCCACCCACATAACTGCCAAAAAAAAAATGCATTCATAGTCAAAATAGTAGTAGTAAACTTGGAGACTTCATTTTGTCCATTTTATTAACAGCCAAATAAATGCATTCAACCCAATAATAACCACACTATCAACACTTAACAAAATAAGGAAAGATTTTTCACAAAGAAAATAGCTCACATGATGATGTCCCTGTTTACAACAACTGATTCCAACTGATTCCTTCCTTTAGTCCACAACTACTCTGAGATACAGTAAGAAGCATTTATATACACACACATACACAACCATCACTTACACCCAGTTATATGGCAGTACACCTCAGATATCTCCTACAGATCCAGTTAATGAATGAATTCATAAAAAATAGACCAGAAATATATCTCAGCACACTGCTGTCATAACCATACACAGCAAATCATTGCAACCTCCCTCTGCCATCTCAGATTATTAGATCAAGAATCATAAAAAAGATAATCAAGAACACATTTTAAATATTTTTCTTACGAGCTTAGAAAATTGCCACAAACTTTGCATTTGCAAGCATTTTCTGAAAGATGCAAAGTCTGAGTGTATATGCATACCTGTCATTATTTAGTAAATTGAAATCCACAACAAACTTTCAAGAAAATCAGCCATTTTACAAGGAACTGATAAAACTATCTATGTGCTTCTTTGCTCAAGAATTCTGGACAAAGACAAAAATAATGGGAGGCTAATGTAGGTCTGGACACATGCATGCATGCACACACACAGACATGCAGACACATGCACTCACACATGCATACACGTACACAGACAGGCACAGGGCACACACACAAACACACACACACACACACACACACACACACACACACACACACACACACACACACACACACACACACATGAATTAATTCTTTCTTGCAGGACCATCTCAGATCATTAACCATTGCAAGATTAAAAAGCTAGATGTGGAGCCTTTTCCTGCTTAACAGTGGCAAATTCATCTTGTGTAGTGAATGAAAAGCCCACTGTTTTTGGTGTGTGTGTGTGTGTGTGTGTGTGTGTGTGTGTGTGTGTGAATCATGCCCCTAACTGGTTTAAAAGACTACGTTTTGCTAAAGGAAGCCTCTCTCTCTCTCTCTCTCTCTCTCTCTCTCTCTCTCTCTCTCTCTCTCTCTCTCTCTCTCTCTCTCACTGGCTCAAATACTCTACATTTGGCCAATGAAAAAAGAAGGAAATGGGAAAGCCCACAGGCTAAGTGCAGCTCAGAGCACTTGGGTGCATCCAGATAACTGGCATTAGGTTTGGAAGATTTTTTTCCTTTTTCTTTCTTTCTTTCTTTCTTTCTTTCTTTCTTTCTTTCTTTCTTTCTTTCTTTCTTGGCCCTAGACAACTACCTAGGTCATTTAGTGCTGGATCTGCCTCTGATTACATGGATGTGTAGGAAATGCCTTTAGTTGTTACTTGTCCTAAGCCAAAAGATTTCCCAATAATAGTTGATATGTGGTAGCTTCTGGAGAGTTCATTGTCCATGAATATATTTATATCTCTTATGACAGTATCTGTTTTAAGTGTACTATCATTTATGATTTAGGCACAGGGGTATTCTTGCTTCCAAAAGAAATAATACTGCATTTCTTTGCACTGAGATTAAAAATGTGATTCTGATTACAAAAGTTTCTGTGACTTATGACCTTTGTGAAGGTATGGATTCAATCTGGTGAATTTATGACAGCTCCACGTTTACAGATATCAGCAAATGCAGTCAGCCAGAAATCTTTAACATTGATTTGGACATTAACAAAGTATACGTCAAAGATGAGTGAAAAGAGAATAAAAATATATGAGACATCACTGGTGGTCTGATTTTTTTAAGAGAATGTGACACTGAAATTGGCTTTGTGGGGCCTGTTTGAAAGCCAGTTTCCAATTCAATGAGTTATGACCTGATTAACATTTATGAGGGTCAGTTTATCAATAAGACTGGAGAATGTGATGGTGTCAATGATATTGGCTATTTCCAGAAAGGTTGTATACAGTGATTTAAATCATTCATTGTTTCCAAATAACTGTTCCAGTATGTCCATTACTTGGATTCATGCATTCAGAATAAAACATGGTAGAGATATAAGTGCTGGTAATATTATAATGTCCTGAAATCCCCTGATCTTTCAAATGCTGTAAGAATTATTGTCTATATATTCTAACTACGAAATCACTCAGCTGTTTCCAATTACTCAATGCATTTCACTTCATTACTATTAAACCTAAATGTCCTCATCATTTGACATTTCAGATCATTATGAAATATATATCCTATGTGAATACTAGAGCTATACAAATAGTTACTGATTTTAATTTTCTTCTTATGCACAGCTGTTTCGCTAGTGTCATCTTGTGACAAGTCAAAGTAATATTTAATGCATTAATACTGTCCTGAGCTGCAGTAGTTTTAAGCTTTAAAAAGTGTATAGTGCAACTCAAATAATCCATAAGGTTATGTAGCTAATTCTCACCTCATAGTGTGAAATATTTAAAAAAAAACAAAAAACAATGACTAATTTAAAAAAATCCCATCAGTTAACACAATCTCATTTAAAGCATTATTTGGAAAGAAGTAAACAGCAGCGTTAATAGCTACTCCTTTTCTTTGTTTTTTAAATGTATTTGTTATCTAAAAAGACAACAATAACAGCAGTCGACACTTAGCATTGATAAAAAATGTAATAGCCAAACTTCTTAGTTAAATATGTCTTGAGAGATTTAACTAAAAAAAAATGTAGGTATGTAGTAAATAAACTGCTTACATCTAATGCAATGAAAATATAATGTTGCTCTGTGTGTTGTTTACACATCGTGTGTAAGCATACCTAAAAATCTATATTGTCCTTAATAAAGCCTTTCAACTTCTTTCTAAAAGCATAGATATTGATTCTGTAAACCACCCACTAAATGAAACTGTCTCATTAGTAGCTTTTCCATATTTTATGGATCTTTGTTAAACAAGAATAAATGAGTATCCCTTGGTGAGGAGCATAGCAAAACTGATGATTCCCACTTGCCATGTAATTATTGAAATGGTTATTATAAATATCAGTATTTACCCTTCCTATAGTATTTGATAATTTAGGGTTTTTTATTTTATCATAAGTATTTATATCATATAATAATTCATAGACACTGTCAAAATAACCATTTCTATTCATTGTTCCTACATCCCCCATTTTAGCAACTCCCTTATCATTATATCATTACTGATCAACAGAAATTTTAATGTAGTCTCTCTGAATCAGTCAAATTTGAATAAAAATGTAGATTTGCATTATATAATCAATGTATGCCCTCCTCAGAAGGTATTTGAAAGGTATTAACTCTGCAGTGAGTATCTGAAATAAAAGTACTTATTGCAAAACTCACTACCAGGGAACGTCAGTTTTAGAAGGTGAGTGGCTATCATTTAAGAAACTGAGAACATGGATATAAGTGGATAAATAATTTAAAAGCTGAAATTATGCGTAGGATGCCAGTCAGTTGCTGGCATGCCTATTTAAAATTCTCAATTTTCTCAGAGCATTATCACAGTAGACAAATGAAGGCTGAGCGAATCAAACCCTCTGCCAGAGGAAGTATGTTATTAATGGATCATAGTCTTGACCTCTTTGATAACTGACAGAATATATTATTCAGGATGTGTTTGTTTATTGTCTTATTTGTTTATGGATTTATTTTTATACACTTGTTATCCAAGTGAGTTTACTAGTCAGAAGTATCTCTTTTCAGGTGTGACCCAGGAACACTCTTTGGTTTGATCAGAATCATAAAGTAATTAAGTGAAGGTGAAAATAATCAAGACCAGTATGCTAGGTACAAAGAAAAGCTTGTTAACTCATATCCTTAATCTTTTCTGCTAATTGCCAAATATAACCTTAATAGTCAGGATGCAGAGTAGTTAAATGGAATTGGAAAAATATCAAAACCAGTATGGCGGGTACAGGACACAGCTTGTTAATAATGCCTCCTTGAGGTACTTAACTTCTAGAACTTTTCTTTGCTAACTGTGCTTGCAGGACATGAAAACTGATAGCAAGACTGATGACTCAGTTTCATTATCACTGTTTTTGACAAGATAAATGACAGTAGATCATCTGAATAAATGTTTACAGCTTTTTATTTTCTTACATTTAGGGGAAATCCTTTTCTGAATAGTAATGAACTGAAAGTAAATAAGTAGAACACAAGATTCTGCTCATAGAACTCAGTGTTTTACTAAAAAAAAAAAAAAAACTTTGAGTTTTAGAAAAGAAATCTCGGTTAAATAAATACAATAGAGCAATTTAAATTTCAAAGCTTAATTGAAACATAAATAATTAAAAAATGACTTGGAATATTAAAAGTATCTGCATAAACAGTTATCCAGAGCTGTTATGAAGGTGGCAGGCCCCTAAACTAAAACTCAGTGATGAATATTGAAACTGATGCATGAGTGTTTGACTCCATGAGCATATACTTGTCTAATGAAATAAAAGTGCTTGATATCTCTAAGTCAAATGCATTAAATTAGAAGTTATTTGATTATTTGATGGATACTTTATTGATTTTTCAACAAAGATGTATTGTTTGCTAAGAAAATAAAGTTAACACAAGGCTTAAATCTTTTCAGGACTGACCGAGATTAGTACTCATCCTCTTACGCAAAATCACACCATCAGAGCCAACATCAATATGCAAGAACTACAAATGATACTAAAGCAATTAAGTGAAGGTGGAAAGAATCAAGAATTAGTAAGTCAACGGCAATGTTGTCAAAATTGTGTCAGTGACTACAAAAACACATTTAAGGTTGTACAGCATGGGGGTATACCCATTCATGTAAATGCTAGCAGCATTTCAACATTAGATCCTGTAGAGAAAAAATTTGAGGGTCTGCCTTAAACACATCCACTGCCACTGTTTCAAATTCCTACCAGAACATGTCAAGAAGAAGTACAGGAGCTCGAAGAGGAAAAACATGACAGTGCACCAATGACCAACAGTGAGGATCAAGTCATGGCAGCACAGGTAGCTAGGGTGAACATTGTTTTCATAATCTAAGATTATAACTCAGTGCTTTAAACAAGAGTAATTTGACTGCATCTAAATTCAGGGTTCTGAAAAAGGGTTTTGTCCTTTTATTCACACTTGTGATGGCAGTGCCTTTTACTGATACAGCAGCCCACCCCCCTTAAGGTGGGAAAAAAAGAGAGATCGGCATACACTATAACAACTGGATTCCTATTTCCTATGACCATACCACAGCCAGCCCTACCTCTTCAGCAAAGAAAGAAAAAAAGGATATACATAAATATATATATTTATATATATATATATATATATATATATATATAGATAGATATAGAAATACTATATATATAGATATAGATATAGATACACACACACACACACACACACACACATATATATATATATATATATATATATATATATATGTATATATATATATATATATGGTTTTAGGTTACATACCCGACAGCTGCTTTCACCGACAACGGATTAGCGGGCGCCAGAAGATCGACATGCGGAAGATCGACGCTACGGATCAAAATGCCGACGCCAAGGATAGTGACTTGGAAAAAGGCTGTGTGAGTATGCGGTGGTGACGGACGTTAGGGTGCGAGTAAGGTAAGTATGGATATTGACGGTCTGTAGGGATAGGGGTGGGTTTAGTGATTTAGGGTCAGTACGCGGGTTAGGTAAATGTGTGGTAGTGATAGTGTTTGGGTAAGGGGCGGGTTAAGTGAGTTAGGGTTAGGGCGCGGGTTAGGTAAGTGTGCGGTAGTAGTATTTTTTGGGTTAGGGCCGGGTTAAGTGAGTTAGGGCGCGGGTTAGGTAAGTGTGCGGTAGTAGTATTTTTTGGGTTAGGGGCGGGTTAAGTGAGTTAGGGTTAGGGCGCGGGTTAGGTAAGTGTGCGGTAGTGGTATATTTTGGGTTAGGGGCGGGTTAAGTGAGTTAGGGTTAGGGCACGGGTTAGCTGAGTGTGCGATAGTGAAGGACCTTATGGTAAGGGTTTGGGTTAGGGTTGTAGATAGTTGTGTATGTGAGGTTTAGTGTGGGTTTGTGAGGATTTTGGTGTGCTTGTGTTCTGTGTGTGGTTTTTGGACAGGGGATGTGTTTTGTTAGTTGATTGTTGTTATTGTGGTGTGTGCAGCGTATGAGGTTTCGTGTTTGTGGATCGTCGGTTATTTGTTTGTCGGGCATGTGAGGTTTCGTGTTTATGGTTTGTCGATTATGTGGTGTCGATGTTTGTGTTGTCGGTGAAAGCAGCTGTTGGTTATGTAACCTAGAACCATATATATATATATATATATATATATATATATATATATATATATATATACATATACATATATGGGTATACTTCAAGTAATCAAAAGACCACTTACCTGAAGAAGACTTAACCGAGATGACAACACCTAACTGTTAATTTACCAAACAATCACAATACCTGAGCATATCTAAGCAATCCTACCTTGGTTTGTGATTTACTGTGGAGTTGATTGTTAAGAGAAGTTTTCTGTCAATGTATATTGTATTTGTTATCACTGTTTTAACTGTTTGTAGGTAGGAAAGGATAGCTTGTTAACAAGGCTTACTTTGATTCATATTTTGTTGTTCTACCTTTAATTTCACTGCTGGTTGTTAGAAAGGGAGAGGTTTTAGACAGGCAAGGTCTACCCACCCCAAGGGGCTTAGACAGCTAAAAATTCACAAAGACTGGAGAGAGAAAAACCCTGAGCATGTCTAAACAATCCTACCTTAGTTTGTGATCTATTGATCTTTAATGTTAAAAAGAAGTGCGACTGCGAGCGATAGTGAGCAGAAGCTACTGCATGCGACATAAAGAAATTACAACTTTTGTCTGGCTTGCAGAACCTGTATGGTCAGAACAACTTTACTGTACTTAATTTATTAATTAGTTGTTCATTGCTGGTGTGATATTTTTTGTCATAGAAGTTGATTTAAGTTATCTTTGAATTCTGTGGTCACTGATTTTGATTATTCTTTTCTTTTACAATATTTTATTAATTTGTAACTGAATATAGATTCCTTAAATGAGTATGCAATTAACAATTTGCTAATGCACAAATATCTTGTACAGTGTAATAAATGCTATGCATATTTAAAGGTAACAGCTGATAATACTGGTGATCTGTGCTTCTTGTGTCAAAAGTTGCATAATTTGCTTACCATTGTTAGTAGTTAATCTAGACTTAATGATAACGATTGCACTTGTGCCATTGGCATGGCTTGGAGAACTGTTGTTTCATGTTTTAATGACTGGACTGATGAAAGAAATAATGTTAGGCATAGAACAAATAGAATACATTTAGGAAATGCTGCATTCGTTGTCTGCAAAAATCATTCAAACCCTATCAAACAGGATGATGCCCTTAAAAACTGTGCAATTCTGGATGCAAGTATTCAGCAATCTGTGGGTCCCATTTGTTTAGAAAGAAACACAAAAAAAGTAAGAAGTGTACAACAAATAGCAAGGACAAAATAAACTTATTAATGACAGTAAAGGAAAGAGAATACATAGTGAAAAGGACACCACTTTGCTATGTAACACATACTTTACAGGGAATAATGATATTTGTCTATCAGAAAACCTTCAGTCTACAGAAGAAGGTATCATTTTTCCAACAGAGAAGGTAGAAAAAAGAGACAAGGGGCAGGTGAAAAGGAAGAAATCAAAACTGAACATGGAAGGATTGAAGAACATTACTGTAAGAAAAAAGAGAAAGATAGATGTTGACTACATGGCTCAAGCAGTGGATTTACAATACCAATTTTAATACACAATGAAAACAGTGGTATTAATAAGACTAATGGTGATGAAGATCTTTCCTTCATAATTGCTAGAGCAGATATTACTGTTTTAGAAGTTAAATATTACTCAGAGCTGGCCAACAAAGATATTCATGTAAATGGAAATTCAGTTATTAGAGGAACTGATAATTATATCTGCAGAGAAGATAATGAACACTGAATAGTGTTATGCTTGCTAGGAGCAAAAATAGAGATGTGAGACAAACCTTGGAATGCCTTAATGTAAAGAAGTATGGATCTGTTTTTATTCATGTTTTTTTTTCAAATCTATTTGCTTAGGATTTCCCCTCTCTCTTCCCGCCTTGGCTGACCTGGTATGACTCAGTTTGAACTCAACAGTTCCCTACAAAATGGTGTCTATAGGACTGCAATCAGTTTCTCTCAGCATTTAAGCAGATTGAACTCTACAGTTCCCTACAAAACAGTGTCTACAAGACTGCAATCAGTTTCTCTTAGCATTTAAGCAGATTGAACTCTACAGTTCCCTACAAAATGGTGTCTACAGGGTTGCAATCAGTTTCTCTCAGCATTTAAGCAGAGTAGGTTGCACACAAAAAGCATTTGTTAAGCTTTCACTTACAGTGCTGTGTAATTATGCAGGTCACCATTTTGGTCAGCCATAGGGCTGTGTTTTCTACTTGAGTGTTTGCCTCCTTCCCCTGTAACTTAAGTATACTGACTCTTACATTAGGAACTATAATACTTACTTTATAGCTTTAGGACACCTTAGGAAACATTGTAAACTGCAATTGCCTGACATTTGAACAAGTAACCTTTGTAAAAATTTCCAAAATTGTATACTGTTGGTCTGTCTTTCCTGCTAAACATAAGTGAAATTACAGTGCTGAGTGCAAATAACATTAAAATTAAAGTACTGAGTGCAAATAACATTATAGTGCTGAGTGCAGATTTTAGGCCCTTACATTCAACTTACCTCTGGTGTGGTGTCTTGCGTCAATCAGGGTATTCCTTGTAACCACTCCTACTGCCTTCACTTTTCCCCCACCCCCTCTTTCTTCAAACAGGTTAAACTGCTACAATTCAGTACAGGCATCATTTTCAAATCTAGGTGCTTAGGATTTCCCTCTCTCTTCCCCCCTTGGCTGACCTGGTGTGACTCAATGTAAGCTTCTTCATTGTATGGATCTTTTACTGTTTTTGTGTGTAACTGAATGACCTGCTGCTAAATTCTGATTCTGCACAGAAAGCTCTATTTTATTGCAGAGGCTCTATAAGTAGCTAGTGACTTTACTGATTTTCTGTGGTAATAGTTGTGTTTAAACTGAAACTGTACCTAGAGAAAGTGTATAATCAGAGCTCCTACTTACTGTATGTGTTTTTAATGTTTAAATTGCACACACACATTGAAGAAGTGTTTTTATGACTTGAATAACTTGGGCTAGCTATACCTGAAGTGCTTTTACTGGCAATTTTACAGTTGTACAATTGTGAACAATTGATTTAGTTTTTCTGGTATATCTTTAAAATCTGGCAAGTGTTTATTTACTGCATTGCTCTCTTGCTTAGGTTTCTTAGCTATAAATCTTAGTTCATTCTGAAGTGTGCTACTTTACCCCCACCCTCAAACCTTTCTGAATGTATTATTATACAATAACTGCCTGTTGTTGCCTTCATGCTTACCCTAGAATCTCTGCTTTTCTCTTTTCCTAGTTGAACTCTACAGTTCCCTACAAAACAGTGTCTACAGGACTGCAATCAGTTTCTCTCAGCATTTAAGTAGAGTAGGTTGCACACAAAAAGCATTTGTTAAGCTTTCACTTACAGTGCTGTGTAATTAAGCAGGTCACCATTTTGTTAAGACATAGGGCTCTTTTTTCTACTTCAGTATTTGCCTCTTTCCCCTGTAACTTAAGTAAACTGACTCTTGCATTAAGAACTATATTACTTACCTTATAGCTTTAGGACACCTTAGGAAACCTTGTAAACTGCAATAGCCCCACTACGTTCGCCCTCACTGCGCTCGGGCTCTCTTCGCTCCCCTCCCTGCCCCCAATTACCTCCCTCCCCCAGTACCTCTAAATTTATAGTACTATAGCCACTCCCCCACTTTCTAGATCCTATCTGCTTTCATCTGGGATAATTACCACCAACCCCCATTCGTCTCCTACATTGTAATAGCACCTATTAGCTTTCATCTGGCATTCTCCCATTCCCCTTCCAGTACCTTTACCTCACCACTCTATCTTCTGGTGTTGCATCACCAGGTAAAACAATTCCTTAACTCACTAGCTGAATCATAGATAATTATATACTCCTCTTTACTACCCCTCTTGTTCGCACCATACCTCCTTACCTTGTATGAAAACCAGTTTCTCATGGGATTTCAGGTCCCAAAAGGCCATACTATCACCCCAGCTGTAAATCCTCCCACCTTCAACCATACTTACAGTTCCAGGTCCTATCCAACATCTTGTTCAGTCTATCAACATCTCAACCCCAGGCACATTAACTCTAGATCCAAACACTACCACAAACTAATAAACAAATTCCTGAAGTTCATCACCAAGTATAGACTTAACCTAATACTTGGTGGTGATATTCACCCCAACCCTGGGCCACCCACTTCAGATACACATACCCCATCTACTTGCAATCTAAGCTACAAACCTACAATTAATAGGCCAACTAACTCTCTCCTAGCCAGTCATCTCAATATTAGAAGCATTAATAACAAGGTACATGAATTGCATGCACTTCTGGATGTCCACTTCCCTGAGATTCTCTGTTTATCTGAAACCTTGTTAAAACCTAACACTACAGACAATGAAGTGTTACCACCTGGGTACAACGTACACAGGGTGGATCGTGCTTCGAGAAAGGGGGGTGGGGTAGCTGTACTCTATAAATCTGAGTTGAATGTCACCATAGATTTAATACAACCACCTCAGATTAATAACTCGGAGATTCTTGCCACCAAATTGCAACTTAATAAAAATAAATGCATTAATATCATCTGTATGTACATACCCCCAGGTAACAATATATCTACACTTGAAGATATCCTGTACTGGCTATCATGTCACTACCCCCAAGAAACCCTACTACTTGGAGATTTTAACATAGACTGTGGCACCTGTTCCTCAGTATCCCC
This sequence comes from Protopterus annectens, assembly GCF_019279795.1. Classification (NCBI taxonomy): domain Eukaryota; kingdom Metazoa; phylum Chordata; order Ceratodontiformes; family Protopteridae; genus Protopterus; species Protopterus annectens. Next base: position 1,432,565,508 of record NC_056726.1, read on the forward strand.
AACCACCCATATTAACCTGCATTCATTTACACAAAACATATCCACCCCTACCAGGATAGGTAAACCAACCAAAAAGAAAGTATACTTGATTTGGTACTCATAAATAGTCACCCCCAACTGTACACCTCTGGTACTCTCCCTGATGGCCTAAGCGATCACCTTCTCACCTATGTAATTAAGCACAAAGTCATTAATTCACAACAACCCTTACTCAGAAAGGTTAGAAACAATATAAACTTTGACCCTGCCAAATTCCAACAAGAACTAAACTCATGTAATTGGTCTGTTCTAAAACACCTCCCCTTAGAGGAAGCAGTAGCATACTTTAACAACAAATTCCTTGAGATCCTTGATTTACATGCACCTGTTCGTTCAAAGAGAATAAAGGCAAAAATTGTGCCATGGCTTTCTAAAGAGTCTAAACTCAAAATTACCCTTAGAAACAAAGCATGGGCTTTATGGCGTTCTTCTAAAGACCCCAAAGATCACATTAAATACAGGCAATCCAGGAATGAAACTAAAAAATCCATTTTACAAGGCAAAAAAACAATACTACTGTAATTTACAGACAGTAAATCAAAATAACCCTCAGAATTTTTGGTCCGGTTTAAATAATCTACTACATCCTGGACAAACTTCAACCCCAATCCCTGCTGCTACTATTGATAAAACCCCTGAAGATGTTTCTGACAGTTTTAACTGATTCTTTGCCAAGACAATTCAACCCTAGCTAGCTAACTACCTCCTAGCTCCCCTGGTCCTGAAAGTAGCACCCCTAGAAACCTACTCGCATTCAGCTTCCAACCAGTCGCCACTTCACTTATCCGTACCTTGATCAAAAAATTAAAACCTACTACACTTTCTGCCGATCAACTCCCTGCCGAGTACCTACAAAAATCAGCTGATGCTATTGCTTGCCCCGTCTCAATACTAATCAATCGAACCATAGTAGAAGCTAAAATTCCCACCATCTGGAAAATATCCTATGTAATCCCACTTCACAAAGGAGACAGATCTACTGAATTCTCCAATTATAGGCCAATAGCTATACTCTCTCCCCTTGCAAAGATTATGGAAAAATGTATTTATAGACAACTCATGTACCACATAATCCAGAATCACCTTATGGCAGATGCTCAGCATGGTTTCCGTCCTCATCACAGCACTACTTCAGCCCTCCTAGCCTTTACCAACACCATAAACCATAATCGCAACAATAATTATATATCCTCAGCCCTCTTCTTGGATCTTTCCAAAGCATTCGATATGGTTGATCACCAACTTTTAATCCACACCATGCAAACATTCTGTCTACATACTAGAGCCCTTCAATGGTTTCAATCCTACCTGAATGGTCGATAGCAGGCTGTCCTCTGGCAGAACAAACTCTCTAACTTTCTACCTAACACCCTTGGAGTACCACAAGGCTGTATACTAGGGCCCTTGCTGTTCTCCATCTTCATTAACGACCTTTACACTGTCATCCCAAAAGTCAGCTGTATCCAATATGCTGATGACTCTACTCTGATTTGCTTGGCCACATCTCCAATAGAGTTATGGTCAGCTACCCTGACCACCTTTAACACAATAGAAAACTGGCTTTCTGAACATCGTCTGATCCTAAATCCCAAAAAAACTAAAATGCTGTTATTTTCACCAACATGTAGGTCTACCGCTTTCACCTTTACCGCAAATTCAAATGATAGCACAATAATCTCCCCGACTCCTCTACAAAACTATTAGGTGTTATCATAGATAATAATCTAAAATTCAACCTACATGTTAACCAAACTATCAAAACCATCAATAAAAAGCTAGGGTCACTTTACAGAATAAAAACCTTCCTAACCCCTCCAGCTAAAATTGCCATAGCTCGCTCTCACCTTCTTTCAACCCTTCTGTATGCATCCCCTCTACTCTTGAATTTAAACAAGACTGTCCTTAACAAACTCTCAATTTGCTACAACCACATTGCCAGGTTTGCCACTGGGTTGCCATTTAGGACACATTATTGCATCAATCTAAATCAGCTTGGGTGGCTTGAACTACCCAGCCTAATCCAGTATAACCAACTGATTATGGCCTATAAAATCATCTATAATCCGAACAATACTCCTGCACTTAAAAATATTATCACCCCGTATAACAATCCTAGACAGCTTAGATCCGCTAACAAACTACAAATTCAGACTAGCAAAATTAATAACACAGCCGATGACTATTTGCAAACTCTGTAAGTAGATCCTGGAACTCTCTTCCAGCTGATATTACCTTACTTTCCACCTTAGGTCAATTTAAAACTAGACTCAAACAACATTTGTCACTTAACTGGCTATGCCACTGTATCAAGCCTGGCTAACTCTCTAGAATGTGTAAAAATCTGTTAACCATCTTACTGTGTAATTTAATTTAATCCTGATTTATGCTCGGGATTAACTCTAACCTGTGGAACTTGTTTAACTTGCTTACTTATGTAATCTCTGTAAATAGTCCGTTTGTATTATGTAATGCTGGTATTATGCAATGCTGTATCTGCTTACCCTTGGAGCTTTTTTCCCTGGGCCTCCGCTGAAAATGGACATGCATCCAGACGGACTATCCCGGTGAACAAATGTAAAATAAAAATAAATAAAAATAAATGTTGGTACAAATGATGTCATCTGCAAGGATTCTCTGACTGTTAGTAGGGAACTGACAGCCCTCTTAGATAGTATTGCTTGTACAGGTGTTAGAATGTATTTTTCACAAATCACCTATAGAAAGTATAGTCAGGTCACCATGAATGAAAAGATTTTTTGGGTAAATACCTACATGGAAAAAATATCTTGTTTTAAAAAATTGAAATGTGTAGATCATCCAAGCCTAGTTTTGAGCACACGTGTATAGATAGGATGGCATGCAATTTGTCAAGATCAGGGAAGATAAGTTTTGCAGCTGATGTTTTGCAATATTTAACAAACATTAGGCAGGATTTTTGCCAGGTCATACATTTAACAGGTAACAGATAGCACCATTTAATACATCTCTGATGGTTGTTAATACTAGAAGCATTAATAATAAAGTTTTTTTTATTGGAAAATTTATTGCATTCCCACAAGATTGATGTTATTATTGTTTGTGAAACATGGTTAAAGAACAATGATTGGAAACCAGTTCTGTCAGGGTATAAATGTTTTTACTGTAACAGAAATTCTAGCAAAAAAAAATCAGGTGGAGGTGTTATTGTAGGGATAAAAGATAATTATGAGACCTGTGATTAGTATATGTTCAGTGATAACACCAATACTATAGACTGTGTAACTGCGACAATAAAGACAACCCTGGAACATATAACAATTGTTGGAGTGTATAGACCACCAAAGTCATGTGCAGATGACCTAAAGGAATTCATACATTTCTTGCATGAAACACAGGAGGGAAGAATAATATTAGATGGGGACTTAAATTTACCAGAAACAGACTGGAATAATATGGATTCACCAATGTTAGTAAGGAAATTATGCACAACATATATTCAGGAACAACAATTGCTTCAGATTGTAGACAAATCTACCAGGGGATGGAACATACTAGACATTCTTTGTGTTCCTAAAGAAATTACTTTTACTTCAAGTCAAGTTTTACCAACATTGATGTGCAGTGATCATGGGGTTGTAAAGGTTAATTTGTTGATAGATAATTCTGCCAAACTGAAATCTAAGTCAATGCACAGAACGTTAATAATAGATTATATGGAAGCAAAACAGTCACTATTTAAAACTAACTGGAGTGAGGTGTTCAGTGGAAAAACTGCAGATGGAATGTGAAAAGTTTTGAAAGAGAAACTGAGTGTAAATCAGAATCTAGGCATACAACATGGGGGATATATTTCTATAAGAACAAGATAGCTGATTAAGATTAGAGACAAAAAATATAAGAAATGGAAGAGAGGTTGAACTACAACTTTGAAAACTGAAATAAACAAGCTGGACAAACAGAGTAAGCATAGTGTGAGACAAGATCAAGAAACATTTAAAGAAAATGTATGCAAAGATATTGAGCATAAAAGAAAACCTTTTTATAGAAACATAAGATGTGGAAAGAGTAAAGACACACAAATTGATAAACTGTGTGCAGATTCTAAAATGTATTCTCAGACACAACAGATTATAGATATATTTACAAAATCTTACGCAAAGCAGTTTGGCTCCACAAAAGCGGTAGTAAATTATCCTAGTGAAATTCAAGTAATCCCAGATACTGGAACCAAATTAGATTATATTGAAAAAGAACTGCACAAACTGGAAACAAACAAAGCACAGGGTGGAGACGGAATTTGTAACAATGACCTGAGAACACTTCAGCAAGAACTTATCATATCATTATATCTATTATTTGAATTACTACTTGAATTTCACTAGGGCAACTTACTACCACTTTTGTGGAACCAAACTGCTTTGCATAAGATTTTGTAAATATATCTATAATCTGTTGTGTCTGAGAATACATTTTAGAACAACAACAACCTCTCATCTGCTCTCTTTATTGACCTCTCCAAAGCTTTCGACATGGTTAACCATGCCCTTCTTATCAACATTCTTGAATCCTTCGCCCTTGACTCTTTAGCAATTAAATGGTTCAGGTCCTACCTAAAAAATAGACAACAAGCAGTTCTTTGGGCAGATAATATATCATCTCTTCTACCTGTCACCCTGGGAGTCCCTCAGGGCTCTATTCTAGGTCCACTTCTCTTCTCTCTTTTTATTAACGACCTGCATGTAACAATCCCAAATGCCACCTGCATTCAATATGCAGATGATTCAACATTAATCTGTTCAGTAAGCTCACCATCTGCACTACATTCCCTGACACAGAAAGTATTCAATTCAGTTGAAACTTGGTTCACTAAACGTTGTCTCCTTCTTAATGCTAAGAAAACCAAGCTCCTTCTTTTTACACCAACCAGTAAGTCCACCCCAATAGATTTCTCTATCACTTCCAATAATGATACTATCATACACCCTGACTGCACAACCAAGTTGTTAGGAATTACTGTTGATAACAACCTTACATTTGATAATCACATAAATAACACCATTAAAACTATCAACAAGAAAATTGGTTCCTTATATCGAATCAAATCCTTCTTAACTCCAACAGCTAAAACCCAAATTGCACACTCCCATTTAATTTCTACTCTTCTTTATGCCTCTCCCATATATACTAACCTCAAAAAGAATAACCTTGTCAAACTAGAGCATGCCTATAACAACATCACCAGATTTGCCATGGGTAATCCTTTTCGTACCCACCACTGCCTATATCTCATGCAGCTGGGCTGGCTAGAAATTCAAAACCTTCTAAAAATCTCCCAACTAACCATGGCCCACAAGATATTTTATCAACCTAATAGAACTCCTATACTATCCAATCTCATAATCCCCTATAAAAACCTAGATATACTACGCTCCTCTAACAAGCTTTAGCTAGCATAACCAAAACTAACAATTTGGCTGGAGACTCCCTGTTTTCTAACACTGTGGGAAAAGACTGGAACCTACTTCCCAAAGAACTAACAACACTCTCTTCTTTGCCTCAAAAGCTCAAAACACACTTTAAAATACACTGGTTATGCCCATGCAGTAAACCAGACTAACCCTTCCTTGCCTGTGCTCATATTTGTCTATACCATACTAAGTTTTTTTGTTTTTTTCCGCATTATTTCTCTTATGAGGAACTGAACTGGTGATCACAATGATACATACTGGTTGACAAAAAAAAAAAAGATGCATACATTATTTCTACTATGTTCATGTACTAATATTTAATGAAAGAATATATGTTGTATGAATCTGCTAATCAGTTAATATTATCCATCAGTAAGAAATTAAATGAATTTATAGATAATATACAGACCTAATAGCAAGCACTAATATACCTCGACACTTGATTGCCCAGCAAGGCAAGGCTCATTATTCACCCCTCACCACCCAAGTGATTAAGCAGCTCACCCTACTATTCAGGCATGACCAAAGGGCAATTTCAGGTATAATCTCCAGTCCAGCTGGTGAACCTGGGTGTCCTGAGGCAATGTTAGAACTGCCTCATGTACAGAGACAACTCTCTCCTCCTACCAATAAACATTAACATATGTGAGAGATGCAATTATATAGCTAAACTGGAGGCTAAGCTCTCTCCTCCCAAGACTGGAGCAGACAGTCATGAGGAGAAGGTTAACACTTGCACCACACCTCCAGCCTCACATAGACATACTAAACTAGCACTGGCAAACAATAGATGTATATACACAAAAACATACTCGGAGGCTCTAAGTAAAAACCTGCAAAACATCAGAGACCTCCAAAGCAGACACCCAAAAAACCTGCACCTCCCATCACAAACCAGACAACACATAAAAAACAAAATCAGTGTGCCTCACAATCACAACCCTTAAGGCGAAATAACATACCTAACACACTAGTAAGAGGTGACTCTATAGTCAGGCACACTGATGTCCGACTCACTATGCTGGACAAGGAGAAGGTTACTGTTAGCTGCTTGTCAGGAGCAAGAATCCGCCACATAACACAAGCACTCAGGACACTCCAGGACAAGTACAAATATGACTCTGTCATTGTTCATGTTGGTGTGAATGACCTGAGATGTACCTCCCTGGACTACATGAAAAGAGACATGGAAGAGCTCTCTGATCATGTAGCCCAGGCGGGTATGACCCTGACCCTGAGTAGCATCCTGCCCTCAGCAAGAATGATACCGCAGTATAAAGAAAAAATGATCAATTTCAACAACTGGCTAAGCTTCTGGTGTCATTCAAAGGGGATCCAGTGTCTGTCAGCCTGGGACAACATGCTCGACAAGCCTCATTGCTTCACAAGAGACGGCTTGCACCTGTCACCCCTAGGCTTTCGAATACTGGCCAAGGCTCTTGCTGCCCCCATAGTGCCTTTTTAGGCAAGGCACAAAAGTCAAACCCACCTCCGTAAACAGCACAAATAAAAAAATGCGGGTTGTGCTACTCAACGCCAGGAGTATAACTCTCAAAATGAACACGCTCAAAGCAGTCCTCAGTATAGAGAACATCGACATCTGTGCAGTAACTGAAACCTGGTTCAAGGCTCCACAGAGCACCCCAGCACTACCGGGCTGCAACTCATACCACACATTTCAGCCACAGAATATGGACAGAAACATAAAAGGAGGGGGTGTATCCATATTCATCAAGGTTAGTGCCGTAGCATGATACCTCTGAGATCTTGCATGTGCAACTAACATTGGACAAATCTGCAATGCAAATTGTGGCCTGCTACAGATCACCCTCCATGACCCAAGACCACCACTCTGCCTTTCTGGAGACACTGGAAAACATGAAGGTCCTACCGAACACCCTGATATTAGGCGATTTCAATTACCCTACCATTAACTGGGAAAACTACTCAAGTACAAACTCCCAGGTCCAGTGCTTCCTGGAATTTATCAACTCAAATGCCCTGGATCAGCTGATAAACTCCCCTACCAGATGTGAAAACATATTGGACCTGGTCATCACCAACATGGGCGACAGGTGTTCCGCACCAGAGCTCAACCCATCACTGGTTAGATCAGACAATAAACTAATCCCTCTGGATGTCCACACCACACCACCACCCCCAACTAATGAAACCACAATGAAAAACTTTTCTATAGCAAAATTCACCTTACTTAAGACAGAGGTGGTAAGTTTCACAGCCCCCACGCTAAAGGATAACAGTTTCTAAGATGCAGGAACCTTTACTAATGCACTCTATGAGCAACTACAAGGATGCATGGATTGTGCCATCTCTAGCAAAACCAATACTCGCTCCCCTAAGAGAAGGAAACCAGTCTGGTGGACCCCTGCCATAAACAGGCTATACAATAGAAGGAGTAAACTAGTTCAGAAAAAAAGCAAATCCCAAGAAGGAAAGACATCCCTGATCAGTATCAGTAAGAAACTAAGGTCCCTCATAAAATCATCCAAGGCTAACTTCGAAAGAAAAATAGCCAAGGATTCGAAAGATAACCACAAAGCCTTCTTTAGCTATGTCAAGAATCTATGTGGCAACTCGAAGATATGCTCTGAGCTAGTGCAAAATAGCACAAATTATACTGAACATACTGATATTGCCAACATCCTGGCAGATAGATTTAGTGCAAACTTCACCTCCCTCTCAGCCCCAAAAGGGCCCACATCAATACCAGAAAAGTGTAGTGTCCCAGAAATCACAGATGCACAGGTGAAAACAGCCCTTTCAAAAGCCAAAAGCACAGTGTCATTGGGGCCAGATGGTGTCCCAGGCTGCGTCTTGCATGAACTACAGAATGAACTAACCCCCCACCTAAACACACTGTTCAACCACTGCCTCTCCACAGGCTACGTGCCCACAGAATGGCACACAGCAACAGTTATTTTGCTCCACAAAGGAGAGGCAACAACTGACCCTGGTAACTATCGCCCCATAAGCCTGACTAGCCTGGTCTCCAAGGCTATGGAGTGCATCATCATGGAACTCATTAACAAAGGCATTGGGAACCTCCAAACACCTGACCCAACCCAGTTTGCCTTTGTTAAGGGCAGCTCATACCTACTAAACCTGGTTGACTTCATCAAGACAGTCACCAAGGCCATAGATGAGGGGAAGGTGGTTCACACAGCCTACCTTGACCTTGCCAAGGCTTTTGACACCATTCCCCACTCAGGAATTATAGAAAAACTCACCAGCCTGAACATAAACCCCTACGTCACGAGATGGGTTGCCAACTGGCTTACAGACTAAACTCACACGGTAAGAATAGCGGGCTCCAGGTCCGACTGTAAACCAGTCACAAGTGGTGTCCCACAAGGCTCAGTCCTGGGACACCTACTGTTTGGCATATACTTCTCAGAAGTACAGGCAAACACAGGAGGACTATGACTAACCAAGTTCGCCGATGACTGCAAACTGGGAGCCATAATTGACTCTTCGGCTGACACGGACATGCTCCAAAAGGGCTTTACTGAGATGGACACCTGGTGTCAAAGTCATGGTCTCAAGCTAAATGCCAAAAAATGTATAGTCATCCCATTTTGGAAAAACAAAACACCCATGAATTACCACATAGGTGGCAGCCCCCTTTATACAGAAGAGGTAATAAGAGATCTGGGGACCCAGATAGATAGTAATCTCTCCTTTGACAATCATATTTCCAAAGTAGTTAGGAAATCCTTCTATGTAGCCCATCTAATTACTAAAGGGTTCGCATCTAGAAATAAAGAGGTTATAGTGCCCCTCTACTCATCACTCATCAGACCCATCATAGAGTACAATGCCCCATTTGGGATGTACCTCACTAGACATTTCCAACAGCTGGAAGGACCACAAAAGTACCTCACCAAGAGGATTACTGGCCTCAAACATATGTTCTAAGCAGCCTGACTGGAAAAACTCCGGCTGTACTCAGTGGCATATCGCTTATTCAGAGGTGATCTCTGCCTGACTTACAAAGCCATGTCCAACTCAGAATTGATGGACATGCTCCACCTAAAGAAATTCAAGTCAGTGCGAGCCACTCGCTCTAGTGAGCTAACCCTCGCCACAACAATAAATAGAACATGCTGGAGGGATAGATTCATGTCACAGAGACTCCCCATGCTTTGGAACAAAATTCCTAACTACATTAGGCAGATCCCCTCACTAACACTCTTCAAGAGAAACCTTGATGAGTGGATGGGTAACAGAAAATAGACCCCTGGGATCACTTCATTGGCTCATCTTGACAGAGGCTCAGTTAATTAATCAATGGGGAGGCAAAAGTTGACACACTCTGGCTAGGCTTATAAATGCCCTCGGGCAGATAGCCTAGTACCTACCTATGCACCTATGAACCTATAAAGCTATATGAGTGAAAAGGAACAGAACACAACTCCCCTGGTATATGAATATATGACTGCTATAGTCAAAGGTAGATTGCCATACAAGGGAAGTTTGTCCATATTATATAACTTAATTATAATTAATAATAATAATAATAATAATAATAATAATAATAATAATAATAATTTTTATTTTGATTCAAAATTCTGGAATTTTTCAAATATTACTAGATTGAGTAACTAACCCAGCCACTGGGGATGCACAAGCCAGTGCATTTCTTTGTGCCGGTCCCAAGCCCAGATAAATGGGGAGGGTTGCTTCAGGAAGGACATCCGGCATAAAACTTTACCAAATAGTTTCATGTGGACACCAGTAAATATTTCCATACCAGATTGGTCGAGGCCCAGGTTAACAACAACCACCACCAGTACCATTAGCCAACAGGGTGCTGGTGGAAATTGGGCTACTGTTGGCCAAAGGAGGAGAAGAGGCGGAAGTCATGGCTGAAGGCAGGAAAAGAGGAGAAAGGCTAGGACTGTGGTAGTGAGGGTCGGAACTTTGAATGTTGGCAGTATGACTGGTAAAGGGAGAGTGCTAGTTGATATGATGGACAGAAGGAAGGTTGGTATATTGTGTGTGCAAGAGACCAGATGGAAGGGGAGTAAGGCTAGCTGTATCAGAGGTGGGTTTAAATTATTTTACCATGGTGTGGATGGCAGGAGAAATGGTGTAGGAGTTATTCTGAAGGAACAGTATTCTAAGAGTGTTTTGGAGATGAAAAGAGTATTGGATAGAGTGATGTTTATGAAGCTGGAAATTGATGGTGTGATGATGAATGTTGTTAGTGCATATGCTCCACAAGTTGGGTGTGCAATGGATGAGAAAGAAAAATTTTGGAGTGAATTGGATGAAGTGGTGATGACTGTACCCAAGGGTGAGAGAGTGGTGATTGGAGCAGATTTCAATGGGCATGTTGGTGAACGGAACAGAGGGTATGAGGAAGTGATGGGTAGGTATGGTGTTAAACAAAGGAATGCAGAAGATCAGATGGTAGTGGATTTTTCGAAAAGGATGGACATGGCTGTGGTGAATATGTATTTTAACAAGAGGGAGGAGCATAGGGTGACATACAAGAGTGGAGGGAGATGCACACAGGTGGATTATATCTTATGTAGGAGGGCCAGTTTGAAGGAGATTGGAGACTGTAAAGTGGTGACCGGGGAAAGTGTAGTTAGGCAGCATAGGATGGTGGTTTGTAGGATGACATTGGTGATCAAGAAGAGGAGGAGGAGGAGGAGATTGTGGGCAGCACCAAGGATCAAATGGTGGAAATTGAAAAAGGGTAATTGTGAGGTGGAGTTCTGGGATGAGTTAAGACAGGCACTGTGTGGCAGTGAAGAGTTACCAAATAGCTAGGTAACTATGGCAGAGCTAGTAAGGGAGATGGCTAGAAAGGTGCTTGGTATGACATCTGGACAGAGGAAGGACAACAAGGGGACATGGTGGTGGAATGAGGAAGTACAGGAGAGTATACAGAGAAAGAGGTTGGCAAAGAAGAAGTGGGATTGTCAGAGAGATGAAGAAAGTAGACAGGAGTATAAGGAGATGAGGTGCATGGCAAAGAGAATGGTGGTGAAGGCTAAGGATAAGGCATATGAAGAGTTGTATGAAAGGTTGGACACTAAGGAGGGAGAAAAGGACCTGTACCAATTGGCTAGATAGAGGGACCAAGCTAGGAAAGACGTGCAGCAGGTAAGGGTGATAAAGGATAATGAGGGAAACATACTTACAAATGAGGAGAGTATGTTGAGGAGATGGAAAGAGTACTTTGAGGGGTTCATGAATGAAGAGAATGAGAGGGAGAGAAGGTTGGATGATGTAGGGATAGTGAATCATGAAGTAGAATGGATTAGCAAGGAGGAAGTAAGGATAGCTATGAAGAGGATGAAGAATGGAAAGGCTGTTGGCCCAGATGACATACTTGTGGAAGCAAGGAGGTGTTTAGGTGAAATGGCAGTGGAGTTTTTAACCAGATTGTTTAATGAAATCTTGGAAAGTGAGAGGATGCCTGAGGAATGGAGAAAAAGTGTTTTGGTACCGATTTTTAAGAATAAGGGTGATGTGCAGAGCTGTAGTAACTACAGAGGGATTAAACTGATCAGTCACAGCATGAAGTTATGGGAAAGAGTAGTGGAAGCTAGGTTAAGAAGGGACGTGATGATTAGTGATCAGCAGTATGGTTTCATGCCGGGAAAGAGCACTACAGATGCGATGTTTGCTCTGAGAATGTTGATGGAGAAGTACAGAGAATGTCAGAAGGAGTTGCATTGTGTTTTTGTAGACTTAGAGAAAGCATATGACAGCGTGCCTAGAGAGGAGTTGTGGTATTGTATGAGGAAGTCAGGAGTGTCAGAGAAGTATGTAAGAGTGGTACAGGATATGTACGAGGGTAGTGTGACAGTGGTGAGGTCTGCGGTGGGAGTGATGGATGCGTTTAAGGTGGAGGTGGGTTTACATCAAGGATCAGCTCTGAGCCCTTTCTTATTTGCAATGGTGATGGACAGGTTAACAGATGAAATCAGACAGGAGTCCCCGTGGACTATGATGTTTGCAGATGACATTGTGATCTGTAGTGAGAGTAGGGAACAGGTGGAGGAGACCCTGGGGAGATGGAGATATGCTCTAGAGAGAAGAGGAATGAAGGTCAGCAGGACTAAAACAGAATATATGTGTGTGACTGAGAGGGAGGATAGAGGAATGGTGAGGATGCAAGGAGTAGAGCTGGTGAAGGTGGATGAGTTTAAATACTTGGGGTCAATATTTCAGAGTAACGGTGAGTGTGGAAGATAGGTGAAGAAGAGAGTACAGGCAGGATGGAGTGGGTGGAGAAGAGTGTTAAGAGTGATTTGTGACAGACAAGTACCTGTAAGAGTGAAAGGGAAGGTCTATAAGAGGATAGTTAGACCAGCTATGTTATATGGGTTGGAGACAGTGACACTGACAAAAAGGCAAGAGTTTGAGCTGGGTGTGGCAGAGTTAAAGATGTTAAGATTTGCACTGGGTGTGATGAGGGTGGACAGGATTAGGAATAAGTATATTAGAGGGTCATCCCAGGTTGAAAGGTTTGGAGACAAAGCCAGAGAGGCAAGATTACATTGGTTTGGACATGTGCTGAGGAGGGATGCTGAGTATATTAGGAAAAAGATGCTAAGGATGAAGCTACCAGGTAACAGGAAAAGAGGAAGGCCTAAGATAAGGTTTATGGATGTGGTGAGAGAGGACATGCAGGTGGTTGGTATGACAGGGCAAAATGCAGAGGACAGGAAGAAATGGAAACAGGTGATCCGCTGTGGCGACCCCTAATGGGAACAGACGAAAGAAGATGACTAGATTGAGTAACTCAGTAGATGGTAAGAAACAAAATTGTTACTTACGTCAGTTAATTAAACTTCTTCAAGATTATACTAGAAAGTTTTTATGTGGAAATATACACATAGAATGTTTGTTAATCCCTATAAAATATCTAAGTTTAGTAAAATGAGTTATTCAGTTTGTTGGATATGTAGTAAAGATATAAAAGTTGACTGGACACACATTTGTGGATTGTGAAAAATTAAATGTATACTGGGAAGAGATAAATATTTTTTCAAGGGTTATGGTCTGATAATTGTTCTTTAACTAGGTCACTCCCTGTATTTATAAAAGCCAAACAGCAAAAAACATTTCTGGGCTCTTTTGGCATTTGCTAGAAAAGTTATTACAAAAAACTTGAAATTGAATTCAGTTCCTAAGTTCAAATAATTTTTAAATTTAACAGCAATACTATGTAAAACCAAAAAAAATGTGATTGAAATCAGATCTATAAATCATACTAAGACATTTAGTGGTTGTTATAATCTTGAAATGTTGCTATTGAAATATCATGACTCTTAACATGTTAAATGTATAAGATTATCTTGATGATTCAATGTATTCCTGTCATTTTATAACATGTGAAGTTGAATGTATTCCTTTCTGTGTATATATTGTAAATATATTAAATTAGTAAAAATGTTCTTATTTAAAAAAGATAATGTAAAAGTACTAAATGTGTGTATTACTATTTTAGTGTTTCCATATGTTAGAAGACAGTGTGGCATGTATAGGCTTGTTGATTTATATGTGTATACTAGCCTTAAAGAAAGGGAGATAGTATATGAATATATTTACCTTATATATGGTTTAATGTGTGTGCTATTGTTGTGGGAGATTTCAATAGCAGTTTTAAAGGTTTTGGAAGTAAGATAGGAAAGAATGTTAGAGTTTAAGGATGTTATGAAATGGAGAAACTTACATTCATGGAGGTTCAGTCAAAAGAGTCACTTTGCAAACAAAATTTGATTATTTTATTACTTCTGCAAACTTAAAAGAGATGATTCGAGGTGCTATTATGGCTGTTTTTTTTTTCAGATCATAGAGGGATTTAAATAGATCTTAAAGAAAATGAGAATGTGAAAAAGGAAAGTAAAGCAATTAAAATATGTTTGGGAAAGGGGAATATGGAGCAGGTTTTAAGGGAAGAAATAAACCAATTATTTAGAGATCAAGAATCAGTGATGCCTCTTTATAATTCTTGGACAATGTAATTTTAGATTTTAAGAAAAATATTTGAAAATGTATTTACATGTAAAAATAAATTGCAGGAAAATGGAGAAAGATGAATATAGTTTGATGTATAGGGAATTGTTATTATATTTGGAAAAAATAATGCAAAATATTATGGGGTGCTAAACAGGTTGTTTGAAGAAAATCCTACTACAAAAGTACTATGTAAAAGAAAGAAGTCTCTTCATGAAAAGGGATGAAGGAAATGAGGGATATGCTAGATATAGAAAGGAGGATATTATGAACATTTTGGAGTAATATGTTAAATAAACATATAACAATAAGGAGGAGGTTGATAAGTAGCTCTGGGGAATAAAGACATTTTGATACTAGGCAAAGGACTGGCTGAATAAAGACATAGCAGGAGAGGAATTGAAAGGGTAATGAACACTCTAAAACAATTATTTGTCTGCATTAGATAGCTTTGGTTATGGAATTTATGGGAAAGGATTATGTAAAGCTAAAAAGGGTTTTAGATATCATGTTTAATAAATGGTTAAATAAGGATGAAATGCACAGAGGTCTGTGTATAAGTTGTTAGGTGTACATGGAAAATGGAGATTCCAATAAAATAAGGCATTTGTGATGTATTACATTAAATAATTCAAATTATAACATTTTTATGAAAATAATCCAGAAGAGATTTGAAGCTGTACTCTAAAAAGTTAAGATGGAAGGGACTGATGGAATTAAAGGTAAGGATAGTCAAGAAATATATATTATTATGAGAAAGATGGTTGATAATATTTTTGGAATGAATGAGGAGATTACAATTATGGTGGCGGTGTGAATAAACTGTTGATAATGTAGATTACCAAGATTTATGGGCCATCTTTGAAGAGTATTGAGTAGAATGAAAATTTTAGAATGTTTTAAAATCTGCTTATTGTAATATTTGTGTTAAGATCCTGGTTAATGGATTGTTGTCTTCTAGTTTAAGTGTTAAAAAAAGGGTACATCATGTAGTGTTTAATTTTCTATGAATGTAATAGTAAAATAGAAAAATATATGAAAGATGGAACTTACATTATAAAACATATTTTTATTCCATGTTTTATGTCTTACACAGATGACATTATTATTGTTATAACACATAAGCCTTTGATTAGGAAAATCTTGACATTTTTAGTGTAGTTTTAAGAAATATAGGATTACGTTTACATAAAGAAAATAAGAAAGCATCTGATGATAGTAATTTATTATGGAGAATATAGTTCAACACAAATAAATTTATTGGGGTTGGAAGGTTGTAAAAAATAGTGTATATGATATATAAGTGAACGCAATGAATTGCGAACATTATATAATTGACCAACAAAACCCAAAATGCTGAACACACAGATCAGCAATTTTTTTCGCTGTGAGGGGCTGTGCACCTACATGCCTCCTACGTAAATATACCAACTCCGAGATTGCACCACAGTGGAGGAGATGGCAAAGTACTGAAAATGCCCCAGTGATTTTTTTCCCTAGGAAAAAAATCCCTGTTCCATGCTTTCGATATTTTGCCATTTCGCGTAATGACATTTGACTAAACAGCATTTGCAATTCATTGCAATCGCTAAAATTACACAAACCCAAAAAATAGGTGGAATGAGGTTATTGTATATATTATACATTTTAGGAAATATTTTAGATTGTCTTTTTGGAAGGTTGATTTTTATTTTCTTAATGCATATATTTTAGTTAAAATAGCTTATTTAACCAAACTTTATATGATTCTGCCAGAAAAGGAGAAGAATATACTGCAAATTGTGTTTTATTGGGGGGGGGGGCAGATTAAACCTAGTTAAGAGAGGTGTTGTTTATGTGAATGTAAATGAAGATTCTTTGTTTATAAAAAATAATGTAATATATGTAGCTTCCATATTGATGTACTGGTTAATAAAAGTAATGAATAGTAAAGGGGATAATATTGTAAGACATATTTTTGAAAATAATGATGGAGGTTTATATGTTAATTTGAATCAAAGTAAATGAGGTTAGATAGTGGAGAGTTATGAAAAGAATTAATTCAAAAATATTTTTGTTATGGAATTAGACATAAAAAATGAATAAAAACAGGAGAGGTTGGCTTAAGTCTGTTATGAAAAACTTCATTTATGTTGATCCTTGTAAAGATTTGTAAACACATATAATAAAAGCTATTTGAAAAAAAAAAGAAAAGTTACAGAGTTTAGATGTACAGTATGTCAAGAGCTTCTTTGGAGACTATCCATTAACAAGTTTCCAATGAAAGTCAATATGGTGTATGAAAGAATTGAAGATAGACTGCATTATATTATAAAAAAGTTGAAATGTGAAAGGGTAAAGAAGGTGTGTTATTACAGAAGCAAAGAAAATTATATGGTAACATGAAGAACTTAAAGAATGCAAGTTTGTATATGGGGTCTATATTAGAACATCGAAGTTTCAGAACTTCGAATGTTCTAATATCGACCCCTATTAAGTGAAAACTGATAACATCAAAAATTCAGAACAGCAAATTTTTTCCTAGGGAAAAAATTTGCTGTTCCAAAACACATGCACACAACACAAACACACCACACAAACAGCAATCCACACACATACACCTAAAATCTTACATCTAACCCTACACTAAACTGTACATACACCACTGTCTACCCACTTACCTTAACCCAAACCCTAACCCTAAGGTCCGTCACTATCATACACACACCTCACCTGCGCCCTAACCCTAACTCACCTACCCCACCCTAACCCTCACGTCCACACATTCGCACACTTACCTGACCTGCGCCCTAGCCCTAACTCACCTAACCCGCCTTAACCCCCACGTCCACCCAATCGCACACTTACCTGAAAATGACCCATAACTTTCCACCACAGTGCTAAAAATAGCGAAGTGACAGGAACAGACAACCGAATTCTTTACCTAGGAAAGAATTTGGTTTTCTGAAACTTCTCTATTTTCAGCTTTCGCTTAATAGGGGTCGATATTAGAACATTCGAAGTTCTGAAACTTCAATGTTCTAATATAGACCCTGTATATGATTCTTTATAGCTGTCATTACAGTGAAAGTGTAAATATGCCAATAGGTTTTTTGGATGATTTGGAAGATTTGCCATGCAAGAAATGCAATTTAGTTGAATAAGCAACAAAAGCTTGAAGATATTTTGAGAAAAAAATAAGAAGGTAGTCATGGATGCAAGAGTGGAGGAATGGAATGTTGGTGCTTATTTGTAAATATATAAATTTGTAAATATTGCAGTATCTCATATATGTTAATAAATGAATTTGCTGTTGCATTTTTTTGCAAAAATAAAGAACCCTACTCTTTTTGAAAGGTGGTTTGGATTTTTTTACATCTATCTGAGCTACCACCAACTCAAGCTGATTTTATTTATTTATTTAACATTTGTTTACCAGGAAATTCCAACTGGATGCAGATCCATTTTCAGCAAAGGCCTGGGGAGAAAAGCTCCAATAACAGAAATATCTGTATTACAGACATATCAGCATTTAACCCAGCCACTGTGGATGCACAAGCCAGTGTATTTCTTTGTGCCAGTCCCAAGCTTGGATAAATGGGGATGGTTACATCAGGAAGGGCATCCAGTGTGAAACTTTTGCCAAATGAAATATGCGGACAACAATACAGATTTCCATATTGGAGGCCTGGGTTAACAACGACCGCCACATGTACTGTTAGCTAACAAGGTGCTGGTGTTAACTGGGCTACTGTTGGCTGAAGGAGAAGAAGAAGAAGAAGAGGAAGGCATGCCCAAAGGCAGGAAGAGGAGGAAGGTTAGGAGTGTGATAGTGAGGGTAGGAACTTTGAATGTTGGCAGTAAGGAGAGCTATGAAGTGGATGAAGAATGGAAAGGCTGTTGGTCTAGATGACATACCTGTGGAAGCATGGAGGTGTCTAGGAAAAATAGCAGTGGAGTCTTTAACCAGATTGTTTAATGAAACCTTGGAAAGTGAGAGGATGCCTGAGAAATGGAGAAAAAGTATTTTGGTACCAATTTTTAAGAATAAAAATTATGTGCAGAGCTGTAGTAATCACAGAGGGATAAAACTGATCAGTTACCGCATGAAGTTATGAGAAAGAGTACTGGAAGGTAGGTTAAGAAGGGTGGTGATGATTAGTGATCAGCAGTATAGTTTCATGCCAGGAGAAAGCACTACAGATGCAATGTTTTCTCTGAGAGTGTTGGTGGAGAAGTATAGAGAAGGTCAGAAGGAGTTGCATTGTGTCTTTGTGGACTTAGAGAAAGCATATGATGAGGTGCCTAGAGAGGAGTTGTGGTATTGTATGAGGAAGTTGGGAGTGGCAGAGAAGTATGTAAGAGTGGTACAGGATATGTAAGAGGGTAGTGCGACAGTGGTGAGGTCTGCGGTGGGAGTGACAGATGGTTAATGATGGTGGGATTACATCAAGGATCGACTCTGAGTCCTTTCTTATTTGCAATGGTGATGGACAGGTTGACAGACAAGATTAGACAGGAGTCCCCGTGGACTATGATGCTTGCAGATGACATTGTGATCTGTAGTGATGGTAGGGAACAGGTTGAGGAGACCCTGGAGAGGTGGAGATATGCTCTAGAGAGGAGAGGAATGAAGGTCAGCAGGACTAAGACAGAATATGTGTGTGTCAATGAGAGGGAGGATAGAGGAATGGTGAGGATGCAGGGAGTAGAGGTGGTGAAGGTGGATGAGTTTAAATACTTGTGATCAACAGTTCAGAGTAATGGTGAGAGTGGAAGAGAGATGAAGAAGAGAGTACATGCAGGGTGGAGTGGATGGTAAAGAGTGTCAGGAGTAATTTGTGACACATGGGTACCAGTAAAAGAGAAAGGGAAGGTCTACACAAGGGTAGTGAGACTGGCTATGTTATATGAGTTGGAGACAGTGGCATTGACAAAAAGGCAGGTGTTAGAGCTGGATGTGGCTGAGTTAAAGATGTCAAGATTTGCACTGGGTGTGACAAGGATGGACAAGATTTGGAATCAGTATATTAGAGGGTAAGCTCAGGTTGGACGGTTTGGAGACAAAGCCAGAGAGGACAGATGACATTGGTTTGAACATGTGCTGAGGAGGGATGCTGGGTATACTGGGAAAAGGATGCTAAGGATGGAGCTGCCAGGTAAGAGGAAAAGAAGAAGTCCTAAGATAAGGTTTATGGATGTGGTGGTTGGTGTGACAGAGCAAGATGCAGAGGACAGGAAGAAATGGAAACAGATGATCTGCTGTGGCGATCCCTAACATGAAGAGCCAAAAGAAAAAGAAGAAGAAGAAGATCAGCATTACAAGCACTCGAGTGAATATATAAATATAAAGTTGCAATGATTACATACAGATAAATTAACAGCAATGTATACAGTAATACCAATCAAACAGCTGGTAGCTAACATGATAGTTTGACAACTAGAGTAAGTACTACTTGAGAGTATGATTCTATTGGAGCAGATGTTCATTGAATAAACACACTGTGAGATAATACAAAGGTTAGTTTGTATGGTTGAAAATAGATATTAGTGTGAGCTGCTAATTCTACACAATGATTAGCAGCAATTTAACAGGAAGTGGTTACCCGGGAGATGGGACTTATGTTTAATGTCTTAGCATAATACTGTACCCATAATGCAAATGCCATCAAAAAAGACATCTACAACATTTACAGGATTTGCTTCCTGCACTGTGTTCACTAACACTCTACTAAGCCCTTCAGTTACAAGTTGAACTGCAGAAGGAGTCATACTGAAAACATCAATGAAGAATATAACATTTCAGGCTGACACATTTACAGAATGGAAGCATTAAAAAATACAACCCTGAGTGGATTTGAACCCTGCACTCTGTTTAATGACATTCTGCTAAACACCTTATTTACAAGCTAAGCCACTAAAGGAGCCTTACTGAAAGTGTCAGTGAAGCATGTAGTATTTTAATTTTTGCATATTTACTGACTGTAAGCATAAAATAAAGACAGGCCATAAAGAAATTGAACCTGTTATTTCTTCAATTACATTGTAACAAGCACTGCATATAGTAGGTGAGCAGAGAAGCAGTTGCACTGAATATATCAGGGAATACTGTGGGTCTTTCAGTTGTTATAATGCCTGCCAAATAAATAATATAAACAAAATACAGAAGATGGTTACTAGGCTAGTGAGAGGATAGAAAACCCTCAGTTCTAAAGAGAAATTAGAGAGTCGTTCTCTGTACTCATTTGGCTATAGTTTTTTAAGGGGTCACTTGATTCTCAAATACAAGTTACCAAGACATGAGACATTAGCAGTCTCTCTTGATATTATATTTTTGGTGCATAGCATAAATACCAGGAATAGCAATCTATAAGTGAGACTGCCAGATGTTAAATCATCAGTTAAGAACAGGTATTTTCATCATACAGCAGGACATTATGTAGCTCTCTCCCTAAGTACATGAGAGAAAGTTGATAGTGTCATTTTTTAAGTTACTTCTAGGTAAATGGTATAGAAATTTCATTTGTATTCCTGGACTAACTTTGGTGAACTCTTAAATGGCTTATAGGTGCCCTGAGTTTGAATTTCTTCCCCATTGAGTATTGAACATAAGATGGAAGTTTAGTTATTTAAGCAACCATTTTGCCATTTTCTAGCTATTATCTAGAAAAATAATATGTCTTTCACTGATTTCTTTTTTTTTGGTCCTGAACCCTGGGTTGAAGGGTAATAACTAAGTGATTCTTGAGGGTGGCAGTTGACATAGTTGGAGCTCTTCTCAGCATTATAAAATAATTATTGCGTATGTGTAAACCATTAGTATAGCACCTTATACTTAGAAAGGATTTCTCTTATAAGGATATGCTTAATAGCTACAAATAACACAATCCATGCATTTTAAGGTACTTGTCCTAGTGGTAATAAACTGACTGTGGGTACTCTCACTTCCTCATCTCAAGCAACAGTTCCTACCTTACATTCTGTAGCCACTATGCACTTCTAGGGTATCTTACTGAGGGAGTCGTCTAAGCCTTCTATAACTCTTACTGCTGTGATGTGAAATACCTAGTGAGAGCATCCTAGTAATCTGTTCTAAGGACCAGAACTCAGACTGCCAATATCCTTACTATATACTGTAGAGAGTAATCAGCTATACCATGTGAATCAATGTGATATCAGCCACTTATATTTGTAATTATATATTTTCTGTCATTATCCTGGGCCCATGAGCTTAACTGAGGATGTAGCAAAAAGATACTGCTCAGTGTAGAGCTTCATCTTATGAGTGCCATCTCACTTCACCATCACACACTGAGAATAGACAAGAAAGATATACCTGAATGAATGTCAGTTTGGCATTATGGCAGCACAGAGGCCTATTGTGTGACTGTGAGCAAGTAACTAAACCAGGCAGTGAGCCTGGGTCACCTCTGGAAAGGACCCTTGTTTCCAGTGGGCTTACCCAAATAAGAAATTAATATGCTAAAAATAAACAAATACATTAAAAAGTAGCAATGAGGTATAGTGATGCACTGTCTACATATAGATATACCTTTCAAACTGCAGATATCAGACATCTGGACAAAGGCTCCTGAAAAGTAGGTACATCTGACCAAACGTCTGGACAGCTAATTAGCTAATTAGCATGACATTTGGATGTCTAATATGGGTACTCTAACTTCTACTTAAAAAGGATTGTGAATACCACCATAAAAAGCACAAGATTAGAAAGTAAAAAAAAAAAAAACAGAAAATAAAAAAATTGCATAAAAAGTAAGCACAATAATCATGCTTTATTAAGCTATGAATATGACTAACTAGGAAAAAGTAAACTGATACTGAAGTTACTTAAACAATTGTAGTACTTAGGACATTCAGAAATAAAATACAAAACTGATTTCCATGTCCAGGCTGAACAGAACATGTTTTAAAAAAGCCTAACAAGAAATTGCAATAAGTGTTGTTAACTCTATGAAATATAACTTATCTGCACATATAGATGAAGAAATTGTAACAGTAAGATAATAAATATAATAGTAAAATAACTATAAAATGTTTTCTCACAATGAACTGTGCTGAACAGGCAAACAAGCTCATTGCACTGTGATCAAGCAGATGATGAGTCTGGAGTCAACCATTAGATCATAATACTGTTTGGAAGTTTGTTTCTCAGCATGTCACAAAGCACATGCACACAATGTTCTGTTGTAAAGGATATGACCATGCAATATGCACTAACATATGCATTGCGTAAGTCTGTCTATGTTTACTTAAGAATATTCATAGGAACATTATGTGCAAAGCCAGAGAACTCTAAGGATGCCATATTTCTTATTTTCACTTCCTTTCCAGAGATCATTTGAAAAACAGCAAAGCAAAGCATTCTCAAAGGGAAATTGTCTTTCTAATGGCTTTTTGTTATTGTGCAAGAACATTGTCATATGACCAAAATAAATTACATATATCTGATAGTAGAAATCTTTTATAGCTTAACCTTCAAAGAAAGCTGTTTGTCCTTAAGCATAATTGTACATTTTGCAGAGCATATATTGGTTGCATTATCAGTGAGAAAGACTTCTGATCAGGCATTACAAGTATAACATTCCATTAGAACCAGAGCCAGATCATTGTCAAATGGGGCCACATGTATGGTAGTGAATCAACAAAGAGCCATGTCAATATCCCACCACTTTGCCATATCTCCCCAATTATCATAAAGTAATGGGAGGACTTCAATAAAGCCTACAGTTTTTTGTTTTTTTTTGTGTGTAGGCATCCTGCTGTGATGCTTACATGGACGTGAACATATTAAGATGCAGTAAGTGCTGCCGCTGAGCGGCGCGCATGCACACACAAGCACAGAGAATTCTGTGGCATGCAAATCACCTCTTAATCAGGTAAATATCATGGAAATGAGGCAGATAGAGTGATCCAACATGCAGAAAGGCATCTGTTCAGACCCAATATCAGTGTCCAAAGTGTACTTGGAAAAATTCCACATACAGGAGTCTAGACGTACAAAAGGGGGTGCAAAACTGTAGAAATGTGGACATAAATCCCCTGAAAATGTAATACCACATACACATATGTGCAAAACTATTATTCTGCATGTCAGAAAGATTAAGGGAATAAGTTAAATTAATACATATTTTTTTTATAATCTCAGCATTTTGGGCTATGTGCTGCAGTGCACAAACATGCTTAATAGAAAAATTAAAAAAAATAGGAAAAAAAAAAATTTTATATTATGTGACAGAAATATATTATAGGACCTTGTGTGGGATCCCTACAATGGTGTATTGCTACTGTTGCTAAGGTGATAGGGCTATAAAGAGTGTAGTTTCCAGGCTGTAAGCATGGATATTTATGCAAATGAGGTGGTATTACTGAATAGCAGAAAGGAGTAATCATGTCTGCATATCCCCTTCGTGTAGGCTCTTAGATCATGTTGATGTTTTCACAGGATGTGGATGACATCAGGGGGGTGTGTCCTCTCACTTCTAGGATCTTTTAAGCTTAGATGCACATGTTTGCACAGCTCTCCGCCTGGCTGAGGGTGTTCTTAAAACTAGATGTATTCAGTTATTAATTTTGACCTTTGCATAAGCTATGCTGCATGATACAGTGCTGTGTGCTGCATCAAGCACTGAAAAAGGGCCATTAAATTATGTTAATTATATTGTAGGCAGGTGGAATGCATCACAGTTAGCCAATCACACATTCAGGACTTACAGCAGAGCTGTATAAAGTATGCGTACATCCTATATTCTGATTTCCCCCAATACTCTGGACCATTAGAGTACAGACTTGGAAATTTTAACTGAGATAAGGCTAGGGGCTGCTGCAGGTCTGCTACCTCTGTATGTGCTAGATGCTGAAGTCAATGCTTCTGGTGCTGCTGACAATAAGCCTAGGCAGAAAAGGAGAAGAGTGTTCAGGCCCAGGGTAACCTTCCTGAATCTACATGAGCTGGAGATTGTAGAGTGTTACAGGGTGGACAGGGACATACTACAAGAACTCAGTGAGCTCTGCCACCCTCAACCTAGAGCCAGAGCCAACAGAGGGGAACCCATCCCAGTGGAAACAAAGGTATGTATACCCCTTCGGATACTAGCTAGAGGTACATTTCATAGGCCAGCTGGGGGCGTAATACGGGTGTCACAGGCATCTGCATCCAGGATACTCCACCAGTTAATGGATGTCATGCTACCACATGCCAGTGAGCACACATGTGTTCTCCGCACCACTGAGGTGAGAGCCAGCAATATGCAACACTTCTGCCATGTAGCACACTGCCCTGAAGTATTGGGTGCCATAGATTGCACTCATGTACACATCAAGACACCACCCAATGAGGAGGGTAGAATCTACATCAACAGCAAGGGGTACCACTCCATCAACTGCCAGGTCATGTGCAATGCCAGGGGATTATTCTGAATGTGTGTGCTGGCAGCCCCAGCATTTATCATGACTCCCATATCTGCCACACCTCACACCTGCACCAGATGTTTGTTAGGGGGGACATCCCACATGGCCATTTACTGGGGGATGCTGGCTATGCACTGGAATGATGGATGATGACATTCATCAGAAATACACATACCCCTATGGAAGAATGCCATAATAAGGCACACACCCAAACTAGGAACATCATAGAGCATGTGTTTGGGCTACTGAAGTCACAGTTCCAGTGCCTAGATATATCTGGTGGAGCCCTGCAATACTCTTCAGCCACATGTACACATATACTCACAACATGTGCTATGCTATACAATCAGATCCTGAGGTAACAGCTACAGCAGGATCAGCAAAGCGTAGGGATGCACAGCCCCCCACCAGTGCCTAGGTCAACACAGCCACTGTCACAGGAGGACTCAGAGGAGGAACCCCTGCTGATGCCTCTGTAGGCAGATGTAGGCATGCTTAGTATACCCTGGCTTTGGCTAAGAGACAATGCATAGTATATTTACTGACAACCTAGGGACCTAGGGACTGGCACCTAACTCCTACTCACACACACACACACACACACATATATATATATATATATATATATATATAAATAGATATACATACATATATTAAACTTGATGCCAGGCAACCCACACCACCTGTACCTATGCATGTATTGGCTGTGTACTGCTTGCATCAGACAGAGTCAGCCCTGAACTACAGTTCTGTCACCTGCTGCATTAGCAAGGTAAGTGTACTTGTAAGGATTAGTATGATATGGCATTGTATGTATAGATCTGATACAATGATGCAAGTAAATATAGTGAGCTATTTGGACAGAAGTAACATCCACATGAGACTACAGATACCCAGTCCACTATCATGTGTCCTTTAATATTCACTAGGCCCCATGCATGGAATATTCACTATATCAGTCAAGGGAGATGTTACACAGTGGGGTTACATGATAGTTGTACTACTGTGTATCCCAGCAGAAGATGCAGTGTTGTTCCCCCACTCCCAACACAGCAGTCTTCACATATAAACTGCTTTAACAGTAACAAATCAATGGTAAATTAGCAGTCTAGGCAATCTCAAGGCAGTAACATATAAATTGATCATACATTGTATGTCTCACTTAATGCAGGAATAACAAAGTACATATTTACGCTTTTGATTGGATGATGCACAACTCTTTTCCGTCTTGCAGCTTCTGTAGCTCAGTGTACTAGGGAATTTAGCATGAGTGACGGTTTTGATGGTTCTAATCTGGAAATATCCACATCTTTTGGATGTGAGGTATTATAATGTTGCTTTTTTACAGACTGTCAGTCTGTGTATGGTGTAACATTATTAAACTATGTCACATATTAATTACATCAGGCAGCTGAAGAATGCCGTGGACAGTTTGAATGAAGTGCAGTAATGCAGAAACAGGGACAGATGTCATTGTCTGTAACACACAAAATCCCAGACTGGAATACAGGTAGGTGTGGGCTGGAGTCAGTTTATAAGTATTGACATTCCATTGCTCATGCTCATACACTTGGTTAAACAGAGCACAATTCTGTTGCTCTTTTCTCAAAATGATTTGTTATGTACAGTTATGTCTTTACATACATACATATATGTATACATATCTTTCTGTCACTATGTGTCTCTCCCATAGATAGTATACCTATCTATATGTATATACAAATAGATATATACTTATATATAGAAAAAGATAGATAGATAGATAGATATACATAAAAACATACATCTCAGTCTATCCCCATATATCTATGTAACACACACACACACACACACACACACACACACACACACACACACACACACACACATATATCATGCACACACAGCTACAGTTTTATATATATATATATATATATATATATATATATATATATATACATCCCTGTTATATACATAAATATATGTGTGGATGTCTGTTATTGTCCTACATACCCTGATAATGATAGAGTTGGGAGGGTGGCTTAATGGCTAAGGTGTTTGTCTTACAAACACAAGGTGCAGGGTTTGAGTCTCACAAGGGATAATTGGCTAGGCTTAAAATGGCTCGCAAGGGCAGTTAGCTTAGTGCTAAACTATGAACCTATGAACCTATAATGGAGAGTAAAGCTGCACTATCACACATCTATAATGTTGCTCAAAGGACCAAAGTAAGGCATCAACAGTACATAATGCACTTCCCTAAAGACAATGTGCCTGCTGGATGTCACCACACATACAGCAACAGGTGAGAAGATGGTGGAATGTATAATGTTGTCTACATATGCATGGACAGGGCATATTGTTCTTGCCCACAGGCTTGCCCATCCAAATGCAAATAGAAACATATGGCCAGACTGGTAACTGTAGACACATAGCTAGGATAAGTAACAGTTATCTGGCTGCTAGTCTACTAGATGCAGATAACAGTATGAAGAAAAATCACTTTGCAGGCCACAGACGCTGTTCATCCAAACCTAGTTTGTGTAATCTAGTAGTAGTTTTCCTGCAGTCATGTATAAAACAGATGTCAGCTCTGGGTGCATGTAATAAGTTCTGTGATCTATAGTGTGAAAGAATAAATAGGTAGGGGTTCTAAACCCAATCCAGGCCACTCATATTGTGTGTATATGATCACCTCAGTAACTTAGGTAGGGTTTTGCTATATTTTGGTTGTAGCAAGATGTAGCAAGTGATGTGGGCCTCCAAATGCCTGATTACAACTAGGCTTGCTATTGTCATCAAGCATAAAATATCCTAAAGAGATAATAATAGCAGATTTGTGGTGTAGTGCGTGCATCATGTACTGTGATCTGTAGTCTGTACTATTAGATAGGTAAGTGTTCTAATCTACATGCAGCTAACTTGGAGTGTGTGTGTGTGTGTGTGTGTGTGTGTGTGTGTGTGTGTGTGTGTGTGTGTGTGTGTCTGTGTGTGTGTGAGCATGTGCACGTGTGCACCTGTGCGCATGTGCGTGTGTGTGCGTGTGTGTGTGTGTGTGTGTGAGAGTGTGTGCGTGTGTGCGTGTGTGCGTG
Source organism: Protopterus annectens (assembly GCF_019279795.1). NCBI lineage: Eukaryota > Metazoa > Chordata > Ceratodontiformes > Protopteridae > Protopterus > Protopterus annectens. The sequence goes on from NC_056726.1 coordinate 1,432,593,472, forward strand.
TGTGCGTGTGTGTGCGTGTGTACTGTGCCATGTCCTGTAAACAATAATTGAAAGTGGTGTTATCCTGAATGTAGCCAGGTTTGTGTGTGTGGCTGTTAGATCATTTTACATTAACTCATGGAATCATAGTATTTTTGAACTTTAGTAGCATAATGGACCTACAGCCCACACAATCTTAGCCAAGTTTATACCCCCTTTATTTACATAATCAGCACATATTCCCCTGTCCACAAGAGACACAGTCAAAAGTCCTGTGGTGAAATGACTGTCACCCAGCCAATCATACAGATGGCATCTGATGAGGTCCACTGAGCTGCTCTGTTTGCCATTAGGCAGGATTCTGTTTCAAAGGTGTGTTAAAGTTTGCTTGACAGATCTCTCACACCAGCATGTATTACTAATGTCACATGCCAGGTTAATGTCCTTAGAGTGAGTAATCCATGTACCATGCCACCTACATATATGCAGCATTTCCAATCAATCAAGGTCACACATTTACCCATATGCAAGGCGGAGATCACCTCTCAGTAATCTATATGCCATAGGCTACAATGACACTGATTTCAGATGATCCCCATTGAACAAATACTGAAGACGTGAAGTTGCCATGTGAGAGACCATTGCGTTGTGTGCAATTGCCAGTAGTACTTGGAAAGGTACATTGCCAAATGGCCATTGCACTCAAATATTGGCATGCTGAGGGAAGAGTACATGTCAGTTATGAGTATGTCAATTTTGGGTGACTGTGCCCTCAGTTATGACATATGATTCCCGTCTTACCACTGGGGAGACATGGTGATCTCAGGTATATTAGGTATAAACCTGTGTGGCCAGGCCTGTGTTCCCAGGTCTATCACCCCTGCATATGTACATCACATGTTTCTACTGATGTGCTACTTACCAGGAACATTGGTGTTACCGATGGCAATAATACTACATATATATTTGCATGGAGTTTATAGCCATTAGTATGTCAACAGGCATTTGTTCATGAATACCCTCTTGTAGGATATTGACATAACTGACAGGGTCTATGACCACCCACAGTTTGTATTCATCAGCCAATGTTGTCAGCCACAGACTTTCAGTATTCCCCTGTATTGTGTTTAAATGGATTCCAAGCAGCAGAGAACTCAGGACTGAGACCTGTTGAACACTGCTGCTTACAGATCAGCTACTGGAAGTGGAATTCCCTATTTTTAGTATGTGTGCCATCCCTGAGCCACTAAGTGACCTTTATAATGATATTATAATGGATGCCTAAGTGGGTGCTTTTGTCAATGATGCCTGAGTGGGGGATAGAGTCACATGACTTAGCTAAGTACAGGGGGTTGTATGCCCTGATGTCCCCTAACACAGGTCCTTGGTGACTGTCTCAGACATGTCCACCACATTTGACAGCCATGAACTCCCTGCCAGAAATCCAAACTGTGTACAGTCAAGTGTTTGTAGATTACATATATGTTTGCTGATTAGCTCCATGATGATTTGCCCCATGGCGTACAGATATGGGTATTCAGGTAAATAGATTCTTATGGTCAGTGGATGCACCACCTCTGTGCAAGGGGACAACAGTTACCATTATCCAGTCAGCTGGGATGCGGCCAGTGGTTAGAGTATGATTGCAAAGAGTTTGCAGTGGTATTAGTAATCCTTTTTGGATTGCCTGTAGGACACAATCTAGGATGTTAGCATGTCCAATAGATTATGTGTATCCCCCATAGAGGGGCCAGTTATGATCTGTTCTGTAGATATGGAAGGTATGGAACAGGTTGTAGGAATGTCATGTGGCAAATGTGGTGGAAACAGGGGATGAAGCTGACACAGAATCTGTGGGACTACAGGTTAACTATGAGTATAGAACCATTATATGTGATATCATTAAGTATGAGATCACCGACAATCAGGGCCTGTCCTTTAAGGTTACACATGTGACTACACTGTGCATTGTGTTTCTGTTTTGTGTGGGAGGCAAATTTTATCACATACTATTTCTAGACAATGTCACAATGACACTATGTGCTTGTTTTAGCTAAGGAGGTTGTGCTTCCATTTTGGGGGGGGGGTACCCAAACCCAACTGTCACAGCAATGTCCAGCTCATATTGTACAGCCTGCTAATGGCAGTTGTCCACTAGGCAGGTTTGCTGTGCCATGAGGAGCTTGTGCTCTTCCAGCAGAGTCTATGCAATGTAGTGCTGCTTACATAATGCATGGGTGTAGAGCTCTGCATATTTGCCTGTCCCATCTAAGTGAGGAGGTGCTGTCAAGCTATGTAAACCATCCCATAGGAGGTAATAAACAGGTTTGCTGAAGTATATTTCTGTATTTTCTGCAAGGGAGGTTAGGTCTGATAGTTTTATTGAGACTGATCTGTAGTCAGATCTCACCAGGGACGACCTCAGACTGGGGATCTACTGTGGTCACCCATACTGGTAAACACATGATGCCCTACATTGGATCCCCTTGTGGGGATGTCACACCACTGGTCCAGGGTATTGCAGTTAAGGATGTGGACTAACCTTTGGGCAAGTGAGCTTCAGCATGACTAAGCAACACAGTTGGTGGTTACTTAATGTCACCCCAAACCATGGTGTACTGATATATCTTGACAGACACAAGTACATTCAAATAAGAACAATGGGTGTCTGGATTCATGGAGCTGCTCCTGTAGCTGGCAATGGCTTGATTAGGTGCCATTCCAGAAGTGAATAGCACTTGCAGTGTCTCTGGGAAATCACAGTGTTTCACTAAATCTGGATGTGTATCTATCCTTAATGACTATGTACATGCCACCTGCATTACCTTGCACACTGTCAGTTTGAGGTCTGAACATGTGGAAGGACGTGAAGTCTTTTATGGCTGTGGTGCTGTCCACAGCCTTGAAACATGTGCCTTTGATGCACAAATGTCTGCATATTCCAAGGTGGGAACACCTTCCACAGCATGGGGTTTAGTCTTGCCATTCCCAGCATGTAGCAGCATAACCATGATGTTGTAATAATATGGCATTGTCATTGGAAAGTTTTCCCTTCACACAGTGCCTATAAGGTGCACTTGGGGTTGTCAGCAGCCTTAGCCAGTATTCAACTGCCCAGTGGTGAGAGATGAAGACTATCTCTGTCAAAAGATTGACATCTGTTGAGCAAGTCATCCCAGGTGGACATGTAGTGGATCCCCTTATACTGACACCACACTCCAAGGCAATTATTGATGTCCATAATTTTCTGTGTGTTGTGTATTGAGCCATCATCCTAGGTAAGGGTCAAATGCAGCTGAAAGCTATGGGTATACCTGCTAGAGACATAACATGTCTAACCTCAGTCATGTGTCTGCATACAGTCCAGTGATGTATGTCTCTAGTTGTACACACCTCCAGGAACTATGATGTCATCATTATGTTACCTGATATTCCTTGAGTTGCAGCAATGTACGGTGTCAACCCACAGACAGCTGCCTTTTCCATATGTAGCCTGGTGACACGGACATCAACATGTCGTATGATATAATCACCTATGAATAATAGGTATGAATTTGTGTTTTGCCTCAGGTGTTTTACCGGTGAGACAGTTATGTATTAACTATTAAGTGTACTGTGCTCTCCAGAGGTAGGATTTTCTGAGGTGACTATTGTTTGAGAAGGTGTCTGGTAAGGAGCTGCACACATGCAGGTGTGTGCGATGCGGGTGTGAGTGGTGTAGGAGATGAGCTGTGCATGTTGGCAAAATGCTCATTGCCATATGTACTGACTGCTGTTTGAGACAACAAGGAATCAAGGTGTGAAATACAGTTACATCTGTCACACATTGTGTTTGTGTGGCATAGAAGTAGAGGGGTGGCGACACTTTCCACATCTCATCAGCAGTCATTGATAATGTCATTAGCAATACAGTCATGCTTGTGTGTACATCACAGCATGCTATCATTAGGCAGTGTCGTGACAGATGGTGAAATTTAACATGCAACCTTTATGTAGGTCCCCTAAGGTAACACAACACCTGACAGTGTGCCATGCAATGTTTTGCCAACCATGTGGATCTTAGATTGGCCATAATCCTGTTATTAAGCTTTGACCCAATACCATACTTAACAATCTGACACTTTGCAAGTCCAGCAAAGTTAGGGTCATGCTGTCACACCCCTGGGGTTGGCAGCCTAAAACATAGTGTTTGTAGGCATTTCTTGCAGTGAAGATATGGATGCCCGTGCATGCAGAGAGGAGGACTTGTTCAGCTTTGCTGACATTATGTTGGCCTTGCAAGCATACAATGCCTGTCAAGCAACCAGACAGCAAACTGGTTGCTGTATGACATGATGTGGTAACACAGACATGTGTTCCAGATAGATAACTGTACAGAGCGACATATCTAGGACATGTCAGGTGAACACACTTTGGTCAAAGGTGATCAGTCCTCTACAATAGGCCTCATAGCCATATCATGCAGATATCCACCATTAATCTGTTGAAGAGCAGGATGCATGAATTGCTGTGAAATTGTCACCTAAGATGGATCACTGCCACTGTGCTGCTTGTTTCAGCAAGCTTGAACATCTATGTCACTGGATATTGCACATTATATTGTGTCCCTGCAGCTGTGCTCCTAATCACCATCTGGTCAGTTCTCTAGTGACATACCACTAACCCTGGTACAAAAGGCCTAATACATGCAAAAGCCAACTGATTGCTCTGGTTGCCAATCAAGGCATCTGCCTGGAGAAGGGTATGTGAAGCTTACTGAGCCTTCCATGATGTGGAACAACTATGTGGATGAACAAACAGCTTGTGGCCTGCTTCTCATCATGAGCTTCATAGTAATGTTTTGTGTATGATGACAGAAAAAGTATCAGAGCACAGTATCTCATGAGAGAGTGGTTGTGGTAAGACCATCATTAGTAGTAACCAGACACCAGCAATTCAGGGGACTCCCCTGCTTTCCACATTCTTCAGAAGGTAATTATGCCCTTTCAGTACACACCGCTTGTGTGTCCACCTGCAGAATATCTATGTAAAACCTCCCACCTTTCCTTTACAGGGTATACATATTACATTTCCCTCCATTGTTTGCCTGTGCCTTGTACAGACACCTTGGATGACTCTTTTCTTGGGACATGATGGAAGTAACTGCAATACTTTGTTGCAAAGAGGACAACTAGCATGCAGTGTGAAGCAGTATCCCCAGATCTCTCAGTCATCTGATATGTAAAGCCATGAAAGGAGTTAGCATGAATATGATCAGTAACAGTGTCATACACCTACTGACACCGGACCAAACACAGTTTGTTTTGCTCAAGGGTAATTCATGACTACCTACCCTAACCTGCAGACCTCACTGAGTGTTAAATTATGCAATGGATGAGGGGAATATGACTCTCTCCACAACCATGGCCTGACAAGGTGGTTGACAATATTAGAACAGTAGGCCTTGCTGAAAACTGTGTAGGTTATTTACAGAGTGGTATGTCAGCTGGTGGATAGCCAAGTATCTGAGAGTCATAATCTGGGAAGATAGCATTGGGTAAACCTAGGGTACAATGAAGCCAGTCACCAGTGGACTTCCCTCAGACATCATTAATGGAGCACCCCTTTATGTCATTCATTTCTCTGTAGTCATGGCCATTGTCTGTGACTTCTGACTGACTACATTAGCAGGTGATTGCATAGTAGGAGCTGTCATTGAATCACACACTGAACCAACAGTTATCCGGGATGCCCTGAGACACACATTCAGTTGTTGTCAGAGCCACTGACAAATAGTAAATGCCAAGGACTGCACAATACTATCCTTCTCAAAATCATCCACCCTTGGAGAATATAGTAGTGTCTGCACACTGTTCGTAGTTGAGCCATTACCCATGGACTTATGGACACATAATGTAACGTAGCCTTTGACTTTCACTGGTGGTAAAATGTGGGGATTCATTCAATTTTGTACAACCTATACAGAAAGGTAATGCATGTAAATCCCAGATTGTCACTGTTATGCTATATATTTCACTCACCACGCCTATCACTGAGTGCAATGGCACTTTACTATGTCACTACACAGGCATATCTTACAACTGTAGCAGCCACATAAGTTCCATGGTAAATCAATACATATTGTAGATATGTCCTATGCAGTCAGTGTCAAGAACATACATGTGGAGTCTGTCTCCTACTTGCTTTGGAGGGGAATGTGTATGGCTGCCATACAGGGAGGAGGTGTCAAATCTCACTGTGTGCCTCCTGCTTATCCATGATAGGATTATCACATCTATTACCTGCTCTACACACCTACACCATCACTGTGGTATAAATAGCACATGCTAGAGAGACAGGTATGTAACACAGACACTACACCCTATATGTAACAGGCCCCCCATGCATGTGAAGCACATGTCTGCTGTAACGTACATCATGTTCAAGTTACACAATGGGATGCAGAACAAAAAAATTATAACTGGTGTAGGATAAATGTCTGTAATGGATACAGAAAATTTGTAGATGGGTCATCTCCATTGCCACAGCTTGTAGATGGTTTATCTCCAGAAACCATGGTGACACTTATCAAGGGTATCAGACCTTTTCATAGATATGGATGCATGAGTAGGCTGAATGATGCCATTGTCCTTGTTAGCCTGTTATACACGCATGAACCTATGGAGCCTCGTTAAAGGCATATTTCTACTGTGCTGACATTCCATCCTGTGCTGTGATGTCTATGGGTTTATTGTTTTTGTGTATCCATAGGTGTTCCCTACAGACTCCTTAAACTGAACCATAGACATGTTCATGACACACCTTTCATTGTGTAAGTACACAGCCATTACAACATCATACAACATAAGGTACACAAAATACTGTGGCTTACTCATTACAAATGTGAGCATACAGTATCTGTCAGTGACCAGTACAAGTGGCATGGCAAAGCAATACTGGACTACAATTACATATTAACTTATATAGTCACCCTGTGGATCAGACACATAGCTTCATTTTGCTGCATCTATGACTAAGATGACAGGGATGTGGCACAGGTATCATGACTTGCACAGGGTGTTGTGTGGGGGTGCAGGAGGCCTAAGCTGACCCAATAGGCTGAAAGCATGTATGTGAGTCAGGAAGGGAAGTAGACAAGATGGACTATGGCAATGTGCTGTGTGTGACTATAGGTGACCTGATTTTGACAGGGGTGCATGAGTGTGTGTGTGAACATAGTCAAGGTCAGTGCTAGCTCTACATGTGTGTATGTTGGACAGCTTTGGATAGTGCATGGTAGAGCTGACAGTTCACCATCTCTGTCCCCAAACATGGGAAATAGCTCTGCCAGGAGTTGCACTGGCACCTACATGCCCAAGGTCATAAGTGGTGCTAGTACCTGACAGTGACTGTTGTCTGCTGGGACCATATCCTCCATGGGAACATGCAGGACCACAAGCCCATGGCCTACCATGTCTTGGTGTGGACAGCACACTCCCCTATGGAACACTGAATATACTGCCACTATAGCAGTGTGATTGTGCATGGCCACATGGACCCTTAGCTGATGGATTTGCTGACCTACGTCCATGAGTCAGACAATGTATGTTCCAAGACAGATATTCAGAAATCTGTCTCAGACCATCATCTTTACACTGCATCAGTTATATGATCCAGGGTATCAGTAATGCAGTGGAGGCAGTCATGGATGTCAGACTGTGCTGCATCCATAACCCTGAACACTCATCTGGAGTTCCTTTCGGAATATGCCTGTGCATCCATGATGGCCCAAATCATATGCAGAATGACCAGTGATGAGACACTTGCAACAGGTGGTGAAAGGACAATAGGACTCCTACGAACACCCCTATCAATCTGTCTGTGTGGAAACATGCCAGCTCTCTAGCTATTGCCAGTGTCTACACTCACTGGAGCTATAGTTGCCACACTTGTCCCCACCCTTTGACCGTCCAATATCTGTGGCCATGGGGGACTGCACATGTGCAGGCATACTGACTGTGTGCAGTGATAATGAGGACAGAAGAGGGGTGTAAACCTCTGGGACAGATTCAGCCCCAGAAACCCCCCACCTATGCCTCACTTTGGCCATCATCATTATCAGAGTCTGAGGAGACACTGACATCAGGTTGTGTAGGGGACAGAGACCAACTCCCCTCGGTCACATGTGATAAGAAAGGGAAAAGCAGTACATTAATACCTTAACTATTATGCTCTGCCATACTATGTTGCAGTATATGTAAAGTTCTATATACTATTGTCACTATTACAGACCTGTTTAATCCCTAACCTCATATGGTAGGACATGAGGACATTACTTTTCCCACAAACATCTCTAGTTACTTGTAAATAAAAGCTCTTTACACAGCAATCTCATCAGCAACAATGAAATACACTATTGACAGGGTCTATATTAGATCTTCAAATGCTTAGGTTGTTGAATGCTGAAATGTTGACACCTAAACACTGAAATCTTATAAATGCGACAGGCCAATTATGCAAATTTTTCCCTGGGAAAAACTTTGCTTCGCCATCATCATGGATTTGCCCTTTTCCCTGATATAGAGCGATCTCAGAATGGGTTTATTTAGTTAGGGGGGTGAGGGGTGCACAGCCCCCCCATGTCAACGGGTGTGATGGGTAAATCCCCCCATTTGATTAGGGTTTTAGAGTTTGTTTTTCCTGTTGGCAATGCAAATTTTTTCCCTGGGAAAAAAAAATTGTGTAATTGGCCTGTCGCGTTTATTAGACTGCGATGTTTAGGTGTTGACGTTTCAGCGTTTGACAACCTAAGAGATTGAAGATGTAATACAGGCCCTGTTGACATTTGTGAAGATTCTGCACAGTTGTCATGTATGGCAATCTTTAATGCCCTGACAATACTGTCACATCTATCAGTGTGGTCACACGTACAAGGCATAGGTATGACTCTAAAGTGTATACAGTCAGAAAATATCTGTGCAGTTGGAAATCATACTGACAGTAAAGCAATCCAGCCAGCAGGCCTGAGATGATACTTTAGGGAATACATTGCAGTAAATCTACATCTTTACCAGGAGTAGGAGCACAGCCTCGTTTGATTCCTGACAGACATGTGAAAAGTTGAGGGAGAGGTTATGTAAGCACCACCACCACATGTTGCACTATAACAGGGTAATACATCCATATATCTCACATTTACAGTAGTAACTATGTTAATTGTTATGTTGGTCAAAATCTGAGCATGAGATTCAAACTAGTTAAACACCTCCCTCCCAAAACAAACACCTGACACCCATGTAAAAGTTTGTACACTGTGGCCCATTGAATGCTACCATATTCCAATGCTGATCAAACTAAGCCTACCTGGACACTCCTCTGGCGTGGAAACGGTGGCACCCACATCCATGATATATGGTGTCATGGATGCCTGGGAGCCGTTGTGTGTTCCTAGCTTTGCCAGGAATTCTTCAGTGGCTACGAATGGTTGTTCTGCTGCAGGTCCTCCACCAGTAACACCACAATCCCAGGCCACATCCACTGGTCTTCTGCATGCAGCATTTATCATATCTGTTGCACAGTGTCAAACCTGCTCATATGTCCTGCTCTGGTGACTTATGCCATTAACATCATGGATAAGGTCAGCCCACAGTGCTGCCTGCTGTTGCCTATTTTGCCTCCTTGGACAGTAGGAGTTCATGGTGTTGATAGAGGCCTTCCAGGATTATATCGTTCACAGCATCCATAAAAGGGGCACAGCATCTGGCATACATGTTTTCTGAAAGACAACAAAATGGGAACACATGTCAGGATCACATACGTGGAAGTACACTATGTAGAGATACAGCAAGAACAGAATGGCTGGCAGTATCTACTGCTTGATTACACAAACAACAAAGATCCAACCAATAGTCAGCTATACCCATTTGTGCCATGACAGATACAGCTATATGATCACAAATACAACACAGGAGTCCATTGTAGTGTGTCCCCTAGGGGCAACCAATGGACAATATGTCAAAACAACAGTGCCAAACAAATAGCAGTGTGTTACTACAACCACTATAAAGGGACATTCCCACAACACCAGTGTATCACATTGACAAAAAAAATCCACCCTTGATGTATTGTATGCTCTCTGCAGGTGTAACAAATTTGGATATCAATGACATGTCATCATTACGTTCTATGAAAGGCTTAGTGCTATATTCCCCATTCCGCCTAAGTATATTGACACATATGCATCATGTTTAGTACAATACTCCTCTGTTGATATGCGCAGATATATAAAGTTTTTGGCAACACATTTACTGTGTGAAGAAAATCACATACAGACTGGTTACCCTAGCCAGCTGTTTGCCTTTTTAACATGTTTCTCATTACCAGGTGACTGGCTCATAACCAATCTGTGGTTCTGAAACGTTAATTGCAGCCAACACAGCTGATTTGCAGTATAATCAGCCAATGACATGCAACCACTGAACAAGATATAAGGCCTTTATGTAGATTAGAAGCTCTTTCTGTTATGATATGCTGGACATTACTGGGGTCACGATACTACGTCATCACAGAGAGTATGTCTGTAGCAGCTACATTTACATACAGATGTGTGTGGTACAGGCTGCAGCTGATACTGCAGGCAATAGACATAGGTAGAGAGTGTGAACATTTTGTAGGACAACAAGCTGTAATAGTAACTGTGTGAGCTGTGTCAGCCTTGTTGTAGAGGCAAAGCCAGATTGAGGGTACTTTCTCCACTGTAAATTAAGCCATGTGTTTAAGGTAAGTATTTTAGGCAACGGTATCACTAATAGAGTATTAGACAACATATTTGTTGTGTCTTTGAGCAACACAGAGGATAAATATACCATTATGTTAACCATTTGGGCAACTGCCAGGCCATGTGTTACATTACTGCAGCATTTGTAACATGTGCGCTGGCAGTACTTGTTGCTAGCAGGACCTCCATATGTGTATGTTAGCTGTGCAGCTCTGCTAATCTGTAATATCATTATGAAATGATTTCATGCTGCACTCTGACATTAGTGGGCCTCATTTGCATTACCTAAGTTAAAATCCTCTGTGAATGCATATTAATGCATGACCTGACACTTTATGCACTTATAGTGTTGCTCTAGGGATATGTCAAGTGTGTTCCTATCTGCAGGCCTGTAACTTCCATCATTGAAAAGCAGACATTGCATTTGAAATGCATTGTGTGGATAAAGAGTTCATGGCTCAGTCATTAATTGCTGGCTTCACAATAATGTAATGTAAATGCTACACACCACTAGATTTGAACCCAGTACCATATGTGGCAAACCTTACAGTTTGCAAAGCATTTAACAGACTGAGCTACTGAGTCACTGTTACACCATGGGTATTTGGGAAGGTATAAGTGTACATACAGGCTGTGACATACCCCCATTACATCCATGACTATGTGACTGGCTTTATAGGGATGTATTTCTCCACCAGAGTCCCAGCTGAACATATATTTGCCATTAATGTTTTAGCAGGTGTACTTGTACATGTTGCTGATAAAAATGGCCATTTACCTGCTACTAGAGACCTCACTTACATACATTTGTCTGTGTTTGGCTTTCTGGAGGAATAGTCCTGTACCAGACTCTAGGTTAGACTCCCAATTTTTCCATTACTCTTTCAGCAAGTTTGAGCAATGTGTAGCATGATGCACAGCTGTGCTTAAACACACTTAAGGAAGGTAACTTGCAATTACTATGTTTTGATTAAACCACCAGTTTTATTAACAGCTGTGTGATGTGCTAGGTTAATGCAGTAATCTGCAGGTCAATGGTCTTGGGTTCAAAATAGGGTGCAGGTGTTTATTTTGTATGTGTTTACCATTTAAAACACATATATCAATACAGCTCCAGTCCTTTTAACTGAGCTTAGCAATGCACGATGTGTCACATTGTGCAGCATCAAGCCAAAAAATCTTCAAAGAAAAATGGGGAGATAGGACAGTACTGAAATGGGGTGCAAGCAGGGGGAAAATATAGTAAAAGGTAAGTAGGGATGTGTAGGAAGGGTGTAGGTAAGAACCATAGCCATACATTTCTTCATTAGCAACAACTGTGTACTTTGACAGAATTTGTAGATGTATTTGGACTCTTACCCCCATAGAGAGGGGTAGTGTCAACATAACTGTGTTGAGAAGTTAATTGGACAAATTACATATGTCTGGTGGACATGATTGCAACATACAGGACAATCATTTTTTTGGGACAGGTGCCCATTTTTTTTTTAAGGTGAGAGTGGAATGTTGGGGAAGGGATATAAGTACATATGGGGAAGGTATGTTGGGAAGGTGAGGAAGCTTTTGCAGCCATACAAGACAGACAAGACAGCAGACAGGGGTGTTGTGTGACACAAGAGGAGGTGAACACCTTGGAAGGGTAGGGTGTTGTGCAATCCCAGTCTCAGATGCCTTCACAAAGTAGCAGCGTGACTAAAGTCCCTACCCATGGGACTGTCGGCACTGCTCCTTCACTGCCCCTGGGGTGGCAGTGGTGAAGGTTGGGCTCCAGGGTGAGGCTGCCCCACCATGGTGGCAAACATGCCCGCCATCCAGCGCAAGTGGTGTCCAAACCCACTAAACACTATCCTGTGCACCAAATCTGGTGGTTTATCACAGGTGACAGCACCCCTCCCTTCCACTATCACTCCCAGAGGAGGGCCCAGCCCCGGCCTGTGGGGTGAAACTGCCCAACACTGCAGGCAGTGCAGGGGTAGCAGAGGGGGCACTACCAGGCTGCAGTGCAGAGGTGCTGGGCTCCAGTTCCATGGCCAAAGGAGCCAAGGTGGGTGGATCACCTGGAACTGGCCTACCTTATCATGCTGTAGTCAATTAGTTGTAACAATAAGTTAAGGTTAGTAATAACCAAACCAATGTTAGCATTAACATAACGGAATATAATATTGATTAATCCAAATACATATTAAGGTATATTATGTGGAACACAACAATAAATAACATAACGGTAAGTATATTAACAGCAAACCAGTATGAAATAACCCATAAGGCCAACATAATAGTTAGTTTAACAGACTATATTAATGTTAAATCATAATAATAGATAACATTTATAAATTAAAGAAGTTAAGGGGTGGAAAGAGAGAGAAAAACATACCATTAGTGAATTTGCAGATATTACTACACAGACTACTAATACATACTTCTACAGGGGTCCAGTGTCAGTTGCTAGTACAGTGACTCAAATTCTTCTATGGATGATATAGCACATACATACATCTCAAACTGTTAGCATGGGGCAGTATGGGCCAAGCACTAACAAATACAGGGACACAACTATGCAGAATTGTTTCACATAATGTACATGTACATAACTAACAAGGTGTTCTGTAAATCGATTTGCAAACACTATACATTGCATTCCAGGTAATTATTTATCTGCTAATCATGGGGCAGACAGATTAAGTAGTTGTCATTACATTACAAAAAATCATGACAGTTGAGAGATATAGCTGTGTGCATTAAGTAGACTAGACAATTGTCATGTCTTATTCGGCAAGCATGGGATTAGAACCCAAAAGCTGTGACTCCAGGGGACATGTGCACATAATGTAACAATTGACTGAAGTGACATTAGAACAGACGTAATGAGTGCAGCCCTACTGCAGTTATTTGAACACATTACTTATTAAACCAAAATCCTGCTTTATGCTTTATTGTTACTGATCTTTAGAATCAGTGAAGTATACACATGATATCTGCCCAGAATGTGGGCTACCTTACCTATATACTTTGTGCCTGGAGTGGGAGGAATATAGAGCATTATTGGACTGAAAGTGGCCTGAAGACAGCCCTGAACTGTACTGTGGGTTGTACAATACATTTATCAAGCAATTACTTTTGCATGCTTTGTTTATTCCAGTTTTACAGTTGCTGCAGTGACATTAGAACACACATACAGTGAATGCAGCCCTATTGCAGTTATTTGCACACATTAGTTATCAAACCTCAATCCTACTTTACACCTTATTGCATATTGTTATTGGTATTGTTTATTGTTTATTGCACTAAGGTTATCAGAAAATATCCATACTTACCACACTTGTGATGCATTCTGGCCAATACTGGAAATTGCAAGCCTATTTAGCTGCAGCTGTTGGAACAGAAGCATACCATTATGCATACCAGTTTTGCACAGATTCAGTTTTTATTTTAGAAAAGAACTAACAAACATATGTATGTGCGGGTAATGTCTATCCTGAACCTCTTGGACTCAGGTGTCCAAAGTTCCCCTCTTCCTTCATTTCAGGTCATCATAGTGGTGATGACACTGCTCACCAGTGTGAGGGATACCAGTAGCACTGGTAAGATCCTTGGCTAACCAATCCCAGGCTTCAGCTTTACATTCTGAGCCCTGGTAATCACCCTGCAACAGCGAGGTTCATAAATCTGGACCAGAAGTCCAACAAACACTCTGGACTTCTGCACATCCCACCTCTGCACCTGAAAGTGCACTCTCTCACCAACACTGCCAGGCATATCAACAGGTTAGTAAGTCTCCAAAAAATGCTGCATAATACCCACCTATTGGCCTTAATATAGGCTGTTTTCCTGCCCTTACACATCATACTGTAACATTCAAAAAAAATGCCACATTGCTTAGCATTGTTCAAACCCACTTATCAGAGCTGAGCACAGCGTAAACTCACACAACTGTGCTTTAACAAAGCTTTGCGGGTCTATATTAGAACATCAAAGTTTGAAAACATAGAATGTTCAAATATTGAACCCAAAACAGTGAACACTGAAAATAACGAAGGTGCAGAACACCAACTTTTTTCCTAGGGAAAGAATTCAGTTGGCCGTTTCTGTGGCTTTGCTATTTTCAGCACTGTGGTGGAAAGTTACGGGTCAGGTTCAGATAAGTGTGGGATTTTGTGGATGTTAGGGTTAGGGCACGGGTTAGGTGAGTTAGGTTAGGGCACGGCTGAGGTGAGTGTGCAATAGTGACGGACCTTAGGGTTAGGGTTTGGGTTAAGGTAAGTGGATAGATAGTTGTGTATGTACAGTTTAGTGTAGGGTTAGATGTAAGATTTTAAGTTTATGTGTGTGGATTGCTGTTTTTTTGGTGTGCTTGTGTTGTGTTTGTGTTTTCTTGGAAGAGTAATTTTTTTCCCTGGGAAAAAAAATCACTGTTTTAAGCCTTTGATTGTTTTGCAATTTGAGGTTAGAGGTTCAAACATATGGTGTTCGAACTTTTGCCATTTCGTCGAAGTGATACAGACCCAAGCTTTGCAACATGCATACAGGAGTAGTCATTGACCATGTTTAAGCAGTGCTTAGCATCACACAGCTTTTCCAAATGTAACAATTTTGTTTTTAAATTAAACCATGCATTAGGTCACCCCACACATTTCCACAGTACTAAATGTAAAAAGGTATGGCTGCTGGGGACTCAAACCCAGAACCTATTACATTTTAGGCCATGACTCTACCTATTTAGCTACTTGGGTAGTGAGAAAACCACTATACCTTCACATATGCTTCTAAGCTACCTGTTAGCGCACTATGCCACACAAATGGCCATTCAAAAAAATCCACAAAAAAGTAAAATATAAAAAAAACATAGACAACTATAACTAATTAATTACATCTGGTTTCTATATTTAGATGTCTGGCAGGTGTCAGCTGTGCACATGTAAGCGCAGCTCAGCACTCCTGTGCTCTGCTCAAATGGGTGTAAGAAAAAACTATTACAACGCAGACATGTATCTACACTAGCAGGATACATTACAGGGACTCATATCCTGTATATAACATCTGTCCAGATATTCCCTGCACGATCCACAACCAGGGAACAGCCTCTACACTACTGCCTGCACAAATTCAATATCTGTGTTACTATGATCTCCTTTGGTAGGGCACCATTATTAATATGCATGGCACACTGCCAAGGGGGAACTGTGGCCTTGTACATAGGTGCATTCCCTGTAGGCTGTACATGGAGCCTGCACAGGTTTTATTGAATCCTGGGGAATGTTCTGTTCACACCTGTCTGTGCATACAAAGACTACATATATTTTGATTTGAGTTAATACTTTTATTTCAAATTTTAAAACAAAAACAAAAAACTTTCACATTGAAAGTAGACTTAGCATGAACAAAATTAACTTCTCTGCCTTTGATACCCTAATTTATTCAAATTGCATCTGGCAACCTACTAAATAACAAGAGACATACTAAGATACATTGTCTAATAGTATATAGTTAAAGATTAATTACCCACTATGTGAAGGATGCAGGACTTCAAATGGCAAATGTGGAATGCCTTTCCTAATAGCCTAGGACAGCACACTGAATACATGTGCCGCTTTCATGCGCAGCTCGGAACTGCAATATGGAAGTGACTTGGTCATAGTTGTAGCTGAAACACAGTGTATTTCATACCTGCACACACTTGCAAAACAAAAGCTAAATCAAATTGTATTCATAGTTAAAATATTAACATTAGTCCTATAGACATCGTGCTGGACAAAGTATCCATTTATAGGGGTGACGTGGGAGCACTGTCTGGTTAAATAACTTGTTTTAAGTCACACATTACACAACTGACAGTAAAAGGATTCAAACCCAGTATGCTTAACTACATGAAGCAGTCTGTTAACATCTCAGAGCATTAAGTGCCAAACAAAGTATAGTTGTATAAGCAAACTTACATTAACAGTATATATTTGCATTATCAATGCTACTGTAGCCTTTGCTTCTTCTTCTTTTTCTTCTTTTGGCTGCTCCTGTTTAGGAGTCGCCACAGCAGATCAACTGTTTCCATTTCTTCCTGTCCTCTGCATCATGCTCTGTCACACCAACCACCTGCATGTCCTCTCTCACCACATCCATAAACCTTATCTTAGGCCTTCCTCTTTTCCTGTTACCTGGCAGCTTCATCCTTAGCATCTTTTCCCCAATATACTCTGCATCCCTCCTCAGCACATGTCCAAACCAATGTAATCTTGCCTCTCTGGCTTTGTCTCCAAACCTTCCAACCTGGGCTGAACCTCTAATATACTTATTCCTAATCCTGTCCATCCTCGTCACACCCAGTGCAAATCTTAACATCTTCAACTCTGCCATGTCAATCTCTGACTCCTGCGTTTTTGTCAATGAAACTGTCTCCAACCCATATAACATAGCTAGTCTCACTACCCTCTTGTAGACCTTCCCTTGCACTCTTACTGGTACTCATCTGTCACAAATCACTCCTGACACTCTTCTCAACCCACTCCATCCTGCCTGTACTCTCTTCTTCACCTCTCTTCCACACTCACCATTACTATGAACTGTTGATCCCAAGTACTTAAACTCATCCACCTTCGCCACCTCTACTGCCTGCATCCTCACCATTCCTCTATCCTCCCTCTCATTCACACACATATATTCTGCCTTAGCCCTGCTGACCTTCATTCCTCTTCTCTCTAGAGCATATCTCCACCACTCCAGGGTCTCTTCCACCTGTTCCCTACTCTCACTACAGATCACAATGTCATCTGAAAACATCATAATCCACTGGGACTCCTGTCTGATCTCATCTGTCATCCTGTCCATCACCATTGCAAATAAGAAAGGGCTCAGAGCTGATTGATCCTTGATGTAATCCCACCTCCACCTTAAATGCATCCATCACTCCCACCGCAGACCTCACCACTGTCACACTACCCTCGTACATATCCTGTACCACTCTTACATACTTCTCTGACACTCCCGACTTCCTCATACAATACCACAACTCCTCTCAATTCACCCTGTCATATGCTTTCTCTAAATCCACAAAGACACAATGCAACTCCTTTTGACCTTCTCTATATTTCTCCATCAACACTCTCAGAGCAAACATCGCATCTGTAGTGCTCTTTCCTGGCATGAAACCATACTGCTGATCACTAATCATCACGTCCCTTCTTAACCTAGCTTCCACTACTCTTTCCCATAACTTCATGCTGTGACTGATCAATTTAATCCCTCTGTAGTTACTACAGCTCTGCACATCACCCTTATTCTTAAATATCGGTACCAAAACACTTTTTCTCCATTCCTCAGGCATCCTCTCACTTTCCAAAATTTCATTAAATAATCTAGTTAAAAACTCCACTGCCATTTCACCTAAACACCTCCATGCTTCCACAGGTATGTCATCTGGACCAACAGCCTTTCCATTCTTCATCCTCTTCATAGCTATCCTTACTTCCTCCTTGCTAATCCACTGCACTTCATGATTCACTATCCACACATCATCCAACCTTCTCTCCCCCTCATTCTCTTCATTCAACAACCCCTAAAAGTACTTTTTCCATCTGCTCAGCACACTCTCCTCGCTTGTGAGTACATTTCCCTCATTATCCTTTGTCACCCTTACCTGCTGCACATCTTTACTAGCTCGGTCCCTCTGTCTAGCCATTCGGTACATGTCCTTTTCTCCCCTCCTTAGTGTCCAACTAAAAGTATAAAAGTATACAGCTCTTCATATGCCTTATCCTTAACATTCGCCACCTCTCTCTTTGCCATGCACCTCATCTCCTTATACTCTTGTCTATTTTCTTCATCTCCTTGACAATCCCACTTCTTCTTTGCCAACCTCTTTCTCTGTATGCTCTCCTGTACTTCTTCATTCCAACACCAGGTCTCCTTGTCCTCCTTCCTCTTTCCAGATGTCACACCAAGCACCTTTCTAGCCATCTCTCTTACTAGCTCTGCTGTAGTTACCCAGCTATTCGGTAACTCTTCACTGCCACCCAGTGCCTGTCTTAACTCTTCCCTGAACATCACCTCACAATTACCCTTTTTCAATTTCCACCATTTGATCCTTGGTGCTGCCCTCACACTCATCCTCCTCTTCTTGATCACCAATGTCATCCTACAAAACACCATTCTATGCTGCCTAACTACACTTTCCCCTGTCACCACTTTACAGTCTCCAATCTCCTTCAGACTGGCCCTTCTACATAAGATATAATCCACCTGTGTGCATCTTCCTCCACTCTTGTATGTCACCCTATGCTCCTCCCTCTTGTTAAAATATGTATTCATCACAGCCATATCCATCATTTTTGCAAAATCCACTACCATCTGACCTTCTGCATTCCTTTGCTTAACACCATACCTACCCATTACTTCCTCATCCCCTCTGTTCCCTTCACCAACATGCCCATTGAAATCTGCTCCAATCACTAGTCTCTCAACCTTGGGTACAGTCATCACCACTTCATCCATCTCACTCCAACATTTTCTTTCTCATCCATCGCACACCCAACTTGTGAAGCATATGCACTAACAACATTCATCATTACACCATCAATTTCCATCTTCATAAACATCACTCTATCCAATACTTTTTTCACCTACAAAACACTCATTGCATACTGTTCCTTTAGCCTTAGCTATATGAGTTATATTCTGCATAGCATACAACAGCTGGCCAGCTTCCAAAGTTTAATGGCACCTTACACATGCTCAAACCATCAGTTATCTGAAGCTGAGATGGCTAAAAAGATAGGTTTGGGTGCCCAGCTCTACAAAGCTATCATGCCAACATTGAGAGGAAGCTGAGCCCTGAAAGGAAAATGCAAGTAACAACAAAATATAAATGCTGATATCTTGGCATAAACAACACACCAAAAAGAAAAAAACAAGAGGGGTGGAGGGAAGGAATGACTACTGCAGCAGTAATTATTTGAATATCGACTGTTATAATCACACAACTGTACTACGCTCATCATATTGTCCACTGCTACAGTAGCATTAGCTGTATAGTTAGATTACCTAGCAAAGCCTGATATAGACTAAAGAAAGAATCGGGCATGTAGTGATTTGCACAAGTATGTACAGAGGACCAAGTTGCTACTTCTAGAATACTTCTGGAATCCAAACTTTTCCAAAAAGCCATAGATGAAGTCAAGGCCATAGCAGAGTGGGCCTTGACCCTGCCTGGAATAGTTTTGTTGTGGTGACTAGACAAAAGGTAATAGCCTTAGACAACTATTTAAAAATAACATATTTTGACATGGGTTGTCCCTTATTCTTACCATCACAAGAAATTAACAATTGATCTGAAGATCTGTAAGATTTAGTTCTGTCAAGATAGTACCTGAGTTGTCTGTAGACATTCAAGGTATGTATTATCCTTTCTCCTTCATTTTTAGGTTTAGGAAAGTAAATGAGAAAATGTATAGTTTGACTAAGTTAAACTGATATCGCTTTAGGCATAAAAAAGAGATTAGTGCACAAAGAAACTCTGTCTCTGAGGAAAATGAGATAGGATTAACTCACCAAAAGAACTTGCAACTCAGTTACCCTTCTTTGAGAAGTCAGAGTAATCAGTAAAACTGTTTTCCATGTTAAGAACCTCAAATCAGCCAGGTTTGCTGGCTCAGATGGAGCAAGGGTTAGCTTCTTTAATAAAAAGTAGGATCTCAAGGAGGGGACCTGGTTTTCTTGGAGGCCTTTTATGTGAAATCCCTTTCAAAAACATTTTGACATGAGAATGCATTGAAAGAGGAGTATCCATCTGCAGACATGTGAAAATGACCAATAAATGAACCTTGATGGAGGAGTAAGAAAAGCCATAGGAGAGCAAGTCACACAAATATTGTAAAACCAGACAACATCTAGCCCTGAATAGGTGTCGGTTATGTTGTTGGCACCATCTAGAAAACCTTTTCCATTTACTAATGTACGATTCAGCATTCTACAACTGGTTGCTAAGTACTAGTGCCACTGAATATGGCATAATCTACATACTGAAGTACATTATGATATGTGCCTAGCAGACATCATATGTACCAGTGAAGCAACATGATACCACCGTGGCAAATAGGATGGGAGGAAGTCTATACATCTGCCACAAACCATGCCAGTCTAAAAAATGGTACGACAGCTGCAGAGAAGCCCAATTCAAAAATTTAATCTATTATACAATAGTCATACAAAATATAATATTAGGAAGTGGCAAGCATACACAGGCAATGTATACACACATATTTACTAATTCACACATTGCAGTGTACAAACATAGCTGCTCAATTACAGGTTATTCAGTGGGGACAGTTTGAACAGACATGGATAACTGCATAAGGTAAACTTGCTGTACCAGGTGTATAATCAACCATAAGCTAGATATTGGATATGGTATGGCCAGGTCCCATTTTGCACAGGAAGGCACAGATGTTGACACAGGTATGCATGTAAATGAGCACACATTCTGGCTATAATATGCAGCACACATAATGAGAAACCATGGAAAACACAACAGGGGAGTCAATATGGATTCACATACAATTGTCAGTATGCATTCATGTGCTCATCCCACCAGTAATGACAGGATATGACAGACATACTAAGCCAGTCTATATAGGTTGCCCTGTGGATGTGACATATCCATTGGTATGAAGTGTATAGGGCAGGCAGTTCTTTATTGTGGTGCAGATGTGTTAGTTGTGCTACATGGTGTATAAGCACCTGGGGTTCACAGATGAAAACTGCTGACCTGCTGTTTTGTGGACAACAGTGAGTCTGCATGTTGTTACACACATACATTTAAAATGCCCATGTGGAGCACTCAACACCATGAAAAAGTGTACTACTGCTAGGCTGGATGACAGCTTACATGCATATATGCAATACAGAATGTGAGGGGGAACAAGTAGAAAAATATGATGGGTATTTACTTCACATTAAATAATCATGTCTCCACAGGTTGTGGAATGAAGCAGTTTTGCCTGTAACATGCAACATATCACAACTGAGCATATCACCATGTGAGTACACGTGGACAGTATTCCATGACCATATCCCGCATATGGGCTGCCACATAGCATTTACAGTCATCCACAACTACCTCAGTGAGACAGTAAAAGAAAGTCTTAAGGAGATGTGAATATCAGACATGAGCACATGGCATGTGATAGGCCATGAGTCATAGTGAAATAACACCAAGAAACACAGGAGTAACGCAATGGGGTGGACTTACAGTGGATCAAAACAGAGTACAACATATGCATATTACAGGACTATAGTGGCTGTGGTAGTTGTGGTATTCAACCCTAATAGCATGCATGTGGCATGGCAGTGATCTTTATAGACCACAGGACAACAAGCTGGGTCTATATATGTTCGTCAAAGTCTAATTACAGCGAATGGCTGTTCATTGAACCAAAATCAATGAATGGCCATTCACTGAACATTCACATCAGCAAACATTTTTCCCAGGGAAGAAAGTGAGTTGACCAACACCCCAACCGATGCACACACCAAAGTATATCAAACCCACACAGGCCCCCTTCTTATAGATACCAAGTCTGAGATCACAATACAGTGGGGAAAAGGGCAAATGTCTGTTTACTGGCTAACTCATTTACTACCCTGGGAAAAATATTTGCTAATGTGAACCTTCAAGGAATGGCTGTTCAGTGATTTCAGTATAATGAACAGCCATTGGCTGTAATTAGTCTTCAACAAACTGATATAGACCCCGACATGCCAACACTACAGATACAATAATACTGCACCATGCTACACATACATGCACAGTTATAACATCTGTATGGACCACTATAATGCCACAATAATTGCCATCTTGGATTATACAACCATGAACATACAACAATGTAAACACAAGGGCACTATAGAAGCAGAAATGTGCATGTGGTTGAGGTAGAAGCACTGAAGTGATGATGGTGAATTATCAGTAGACTTGATGTTAAAGTAGCTGACATACCACATCTTCATCACCCACATATGCCTTTACACAGCAGTGGTTTTCAGTTCATAAAAGGAATTAAAAGACATATAGGCACATGTATTACTGTTGGTAATGAGTAAGATAGCAAATGCGCAATGCTTACTCCCAAAAGGGTTCTTTCTGATGGGGCTAACCATCTGCTGCAAGGTCAGCAGCAGCAGTAGTGCTGAAGACCTGTGGCATCATGTATTACCTCTCTAAATATTTCTTGGAATATCTTTTACATCTTGTCCTGAATGACTTCTCAAACAACCTTGTGCAGTTCATTGCAGAGTTTAACTTCCAATCATCTTTAAACATTTCTGCCATGACTGGGCAAAATGTGCCGCAGTGCATGTGATATAGCTGGCTCTAACTTGCCAGTGTCACTCTTCATTTTCCTCATTGTTTTACAACATCACTGATTGGCTCTCCCAACAGATGAGCAAGCCCCCAGTGCTATTTCTGTGCATCAGTATTAATTGTCAGCTAACAACATGTATTTTCACCATACCAACATGCATTTAAAGCATAACAGATGGCATTCTTATAAATAACATAGTAGCATCAACATTGTAGGAATGTGCAATAGCACTGTATAGTTGACATACCAGAGGGAATCTGACAGTAGTCATATATAGCTCTGCATTGTTAATGCTGGTTTCTTGTTTAAGAGAATGAAACTGCACCCATACAAGAAAAACAGTGAATGATGAGTACCTGTACAAAAAGTGCTGGTCAACACAGCATGCAGGCATGCCTTCGCACACTGAAAAGTTGATACCACAGTATATTCTGCTGTGGGACAGACACAACATGTTCTCCTGTGACACATATAATCTATGCACCATACATATGTGGTAGGTGAGTTGCAGGTCAAGTGCCCTGCAACACAAGACACACTATGCTGTACATCAATGCAGTCTATGGTGTCCCCTGTAAATGTGTGGCATGGGGCATCACATATGAAGGCAGTGTTAAGTATTGCCAGTGCACACATCAATATGAAAGAGAAGAATAAATGGACCACCAGGCTAAAAATGTTCTAATTTATTATACACAGAGAAGTTAGCACTTTCAGGTACAAGACCCTTCTTTAGACGTACTATCTCACAGTTCAAAACACTTTTATATAAATTTATACCAATCCCACAGAACTCATTTAATTAATCAATTAAAACTTTTTTCAAACAATAAAAATTAAGCTTTTACTATATATGGTCTATGCCTACATAAGACAGGCTTTAGAGGCAATATGCTGTTGAGTCCAGGATGCCTATTGGCTCCTCACTCAACAACCATCTAGTTTCACAGTATTCTGTGTATCCTGATATATTGCCCCTTATACCATCACCATTAACCTGTTGTAAGACTAAAAAGAGAAACAATGTCCTGGCTGTTTCTCTATATGCATGGAAAGTGCATTCCTCTTATCTTTTGGTCTAATGGCTGATAAATGTCTCAGAATCCTGTCTTTGAACCTGCAGTTCATCTTCCCTACATAAAATGAGGGGCAATTTTTACAAATAGCTAAGTACACAGTATTGGTTGTTAAACAAGTTGCCGTAACTCTAAAAACATATTCTCTTCTGGTCATATGATGTATAAAATTAGAACTCAAATTAATATATTTACAAGCCTTACACCGTTGGCATGGGAAAGTACCAATTTTATCTATATGGGTGGAGCTATTAGTCTTATTTTGTTTGTCACAAAGTAATTGTTTTAAATTTTTATTCCTTTTATATACGAAGTCTGGGCAATCACCCACCAGATGCTTCAAAGCGTCATCCTTCTGTAATATTTTCCAATTACTTCTTATTACATACTGTACCCATCTAGTATCACTACTATAAGTCATATATAATGGGACCTTGCTCATGTTATTAGTCACTGTCCTCTTCTTATTGTGGATCCTATTCAGTCAATTAGAAATGCCTTTAGAAGAAAACCAGGGAGCAGCCTCTGTTTCCCTGGCACATACAACTTATTTCATAGTTTTATTAATTTAATTTTGTTTATAGCCCCTAGCCTTTAGCCTAGTATTAAACAAATCTAGTTCATCTTGTAAGGTATCATTATTAGTACAAAGCCTAGACAGACGCAATGTTTGTCCCTTGACAATGTTGCAAAAAACATATCCTGGCTGCATACTATCTTTGGCAAAAAGGCCATTATTCCAACAAGGTTTCCTATAGACATTGGAGTGTATCTGGCCTATGTCATTCTGTTCTAATAATATATCCAAAAATTCTATTTTTGTAAATGAATACTTAACTAAAAAACTTAAAAAATCAGTTGATTGTTCAATATAATTTATAAATTCTGTGAACATTTGATTAGGAGCACCACAAAAAAAGGGCCAGCAGAATCAAAGAAACAAACATTTATTACATTTATTACAATGCACAGACCGGTTTCGGTCTAATGATCTTTCTCAGTGTAACAAAGACATATCCAAGAGCCTTAAATAAATACATGTGACCAAATTCAAACCCCCCATTCAAAAAAGTTTTTTGATATTACAATTCAAAAATTAAAGGTATAAACCCATTATGCAAAAGCCGGACATAAAATAGACAGCAAAATGATATTACTATATGAACATGCATTATATACACCCAAAAGAATAAAGATATATATATATATATATATATATATATATATATATATATATATATATATATATATATATATATATACAACCTTGTGAAGTATAATAAATGCATAACAAAATTAAATATAAAAAATCTAATCACATTGTTCATATACAAATATAATCAACTGATTGTGACTGAACCTGAAGTCAAAACAATGAGTACAAATGATTTGTATAAAAATAAGCGATTGTACATTATGGAACCATCTAAATATAAGTGTACATATATCACTAATATCATGAAATTAATATATAAAATTGATGGTATAAACACAGATAGAAAAAAACAACTGGTCAGTATATAGGTTACAAGAGCTTAGTGATACAAGATGTTGCCTCTCATAAAATATACAAAAATCATTATTTATAAATGATTCAACCCAGGGAGAAATAAACCCCCTAGGTTAATGATCCAAGATCTCTCTTTTTTATTAAGAATGTCATGCCACTTATTTTTAGAGAATTTAGTATCCACAATCCTATCAATAGAACACATTTAATTAATCAATTAAAACTTTTTTCAAACAATAAAAATTAAGCTTGTGTACTTAGCTATTTGTAAAAATTGCCCCTTATTTTATGTAGGGAAGATGAACTGCAGGTTCAAAGACAGGATTTTGAGACATTTATCAGCCATTAGACCAAAAGGTAAGAGGAATGCACTTTCCATGCATATAGAGAAACAGCCAGAACATTGTTTCTCTTTTTTAGTCTTACAACAGGTTAATGGTGATGGTATAAGGGGCAATATATCAGGATACACAGAATACTGTGAAACTAGATGGATTATTGAATTAGGAGCCAATAGGCATCCTGGACTCAATGGCATAGTGCCTCTAAAGCCTGTCTTATGTAGGTATAGACCATATATAGTAAAAGCTTAATTTTTATTGTTTGAAAAAAGTTTTAATTGATTAATTAAATGTCTTTTGTGACTGGTGTAATTTTATATAAAAGTATTTTGAACTGTGAGATAGTAAGTCTGAAGAACGGTCTTGTACCTAAAAGTGCTAACTTCTCTGTGTATAATAAATTTGAAAGTTTTTAGCCTGGTGGTCCGTTTATTCTTCTCTTTCATATTTTTGTCTTACATTGGAATGCGGACCTTTATCGCCTACCACTCTGATTTCTTTTGTTATGCACACATCAATGGCCACTGCACCATGACAGAAATGCTGGGTCACTGGCCTTTCAGAGAAGACAGTCCACATACCACTGTCAATAATGGTGAGAAGCAGACATAAAAGCTGCTTAAAATATGAGGAACTTGTGACATATTACACACCATGTTAAGCTGGTGTGACCACTGTAATCTGCTGAGACAATGCTAGCAGGCACGGACTCACAGATGGAAGGTAGACCAGCCCACTCTGGAAATGCAGCAAGAACAGGAAACAGATGGTTAGCATATTCATGCGGTGCTGTCAATAATGGCACATGTGGGTGTCTCAGAAAGCAATTGGCTAACAAAAGACAATATGCAAAAGTGTCACATACAGGCATACAGTGTCACCTCATGGACAATGCATATGATAACCGAGTACTGTGCACATGTTTTTATTTTATTTTATTTTATTTTACATTTATTTACTGCGCTAGTACTCTGATGAAGAATGACCATTTTCAGGTACATCCCAGGAGAAATATGCACAGTGAAGAGAGACTACAATAACAGTAACAACATATAGTAGATATTTGTTTACACTTTACATAAAATAAAGATATTTTTTAGCAAAACAAATCTAGTTGAATACAGTTATGAGAGTTAGTGTACATATTTGTAGCTGTAATTTCATAAATATGCTAATGTTGATGATGAGATAGAAACAAAAGAATAAATAGTGGGAGTAAATACAGTGTAAGGTGGTAGCAGAAAGTAAAAGTAGGTAGAGTAGATAGCAACTGGACTGATGTTTAGGTGACATGGTTGAGTCTACTTCTGCAGACTGAAATTACACTTTACTGAAACTGAAATCAGTGAGACAAATCTGCAGAAACTGCACTTTAATGAAACTACAAACTATCGAACGATGAAACACTGAACAAAGAACTTTGAACATGTTTCTGTAGCTTACCTTTCCCCACTGCAGTGCAATCTCGGAGTTGGTATATAAAATATGCTGGGGATGTGGGGGGTGCAGGGGGGCTTGCCCCCTTGCAAAAACATCAATAAAGGTAACTTTTTCACTTTAAATTTTAAAGTGTGTAGAGCATCTGTAGAGATTCTTAAGATCCAATGTTCGGTGTTTCATCGCTCGGTAGATTTTAGTTTTATTAACCTGTAGTTTCGTCAGATTCGCCTTGCTGATTTCAGTTTCAATACAGTGTAATTTTGGTCTGCAGAAGTAGACCCAATGTGGCCAGCAGGGAATCAGCTGCTCTTGGATTTGGTATGTTGAATTTTTTTTAGGACTGGAGTTCCTTTAAGTAGGAGGAAGAGGGACTCCTTAAGGGGCAAGGATGGAGAAATAATGGTTGGTGCACACTGATCTGGTCTGAAGGGTTTGGATTGAGGTGGATACTTGTGGCTGGTGCTTAAGGTTGTATTGTGTATATCTGGTATGCTATATGCCTGCCAGAAACAGGAAGGAATCTGGCAATAATCTGAGAGTGAGAGAACTTAACAGAAAGTTTACTATGTGCTGCTCTGTGAGTCAGTTCGTTTTTCTGGGGGTCAGGCAGTGGTCTCTATTATCACAGGTGCTGGTGATAAAGCAACAGATTTTGTTTTTAATTATCTGCAAAATATTTCTTAGAGGTGGTGGCTGTGACAAGCAGTTCATATTTAACTTGGGCTGGAAGGACTTCTTTGCCTATTGCTGCTCTTGATGGGAAAGATAGCAAGGGTGAAACTTTTACTGTTAAGAAGAGTAGTGACATAATTTTTGCTGGTTAAGCCATAACCGGGGGTATTTGAATGAAGTGGTCATTTCAATAAGTGTGCCCCTGAGTTTAGGTTCCTTTAAATGCAAGGTTGACTGTTTAAGTTGATGAGATGCTACAGAGTTTTTTTTGTTTGTTTTTGAGGGCATAGGTAAAAGGCTATGCTTAATGATACAAAACTGAAGTGAGTGTAGATCATTTTCAAGTTGTGTTTCAATTGAGTGGCTGGAGCTGGATCTAAAGATTACCATGTGATGAGACAGTGAATGAGTAGGAGATATGGGTGGCACATATTAACAAAAGTTGTATTATAATAGATCTCTGGGGTAATTCCTTAGAGAGACGGAAAGGTAGTTTGAAAGAGGGAAGGGCCTATTTTGACTTTGAAGAATCTGTTGATGTCTTGGTACCAAAGGACCTCGGTGCTGCTAATATTGAGGTTATAAAATGAATAAAGTGATTTACGGTTGAAAAGGTCAAAGGCTTTAGTGATTTTGATGAAGACTACACCTATCAGGTCTCTTTGGCCATATTTGAGGAGGATTTGATCTGGAAGGTACCATAATGAAGTTGTCCCATCCAGAATTCATGCTGTTTTGAAGTGAGGAGATGGATTTGATGTATATAGTTGGAGAGTTTGTTGTAACTAATCATTTCTAATAGTTTGCCTAGGGTGGGTAGAACTGAGATAGGATGGAAGTGTGAGCTGTTTTCTGGCCATGACTGTTTGGTGGGGTGGGGGTGTCTTCCATATGCCTGGCATGTTTTCAGAAAGATAGAGGCAAAAGATATATAGAAGTAGCTGTGAAAGGAATTCCCTGCAGTGAAAGTGTTAACAAGCTATTTCATGTAATCCTTTTGTACAAGGTTTGAGCTTCTCAGCCTCCATAGCCTAACTGTGTGTCTCTGAACAAGTCATTTAACCAGACAGCGCTCCTGGGTCGAGTCTAAAAAGGTGCATGGAGGTCAGTGATCCATCCCAGAAAACAAATATAAGTAAATAAATAAACACAAAGACAAACTAGAGTTGGAAGTGGCTATTGTCAGGTGGGAAGTTAGTGTCCACACTGTCAGGTGGGATACTGCTGTCTTTATGTGTATTTTCTTTCAAGTAGAACACTGGGATGAAGTGTGGTTGTTCTGATGGATTGGTTTGTAATGTGGAGATGTGTTGATGGTTTGTGGAAGATGGCTACATTCTCTGATGAAATCAGAGTACGTGAGAGGTCCTTGAGTGTGTTGGATGAAGTTTTGAGTGGGCTTGCGATCAAAGATTTTGTGTCTTGTTAGTCAATTTTTTTTCCTCTTAAAACTATTTTTTTTTTTTAAGAAGAGAGAGTTTTTTTTGGCCTTGAGGTTGTTCATTTATGCCTGTGTATGTCTTGTTTAGTTAGGTTCTTTAGAAATGAAAATGTTGAACCATTGTTAGAGGAGGGGTTTCCTTTTCATGTTTTCAATGCTTCATCTCTTAACTTTAAGATCTAACTCATTCATTCTAACCAGGCTCAAAATGTTTTCACTTTAACTTCCAATAGTTGCATTATGAGCTTTTGACAAAATCAAGTTATGCCCTCAGGTTTCAAACAAATGTTTATGTCTCTGAAACCAAAATTACTGTTAAAGAAGTGCAAATAGCAAACTGTTTTGCACAAAACAGTCTTTAAAATCTGTAGCATTCATTAGATCCTGGTTTTAACCCAGATTTTATAACTCACAATAAACAAAGTAAACATTTATTTTTTAAATTTTGTAAACAACTTACAATATCACAGTAACCACTCAAGCTACTCACCTGGTGTCAGCAGCATTTTATTTATCCATCATGAGGTTTCATAACAGGATAAGCAGTTTTGTCTATGTCCCTTGATTTTTGAGATGTCAGAGAAATAAGAAAACTATGACAGTATAAATAAATACTACATGAACAACAATTAATATCACATTAGCTGTACAAGACAGAGGCCAAGTGTGGATGTAGTTGTGCTGCTAGCATGTAAGCTTTTAGATGGCATCTTTCATTACAGTCTAGTGTGGTGCAGTCTTGGAATTCCAAGTATGTTCAACTGCTAGCATTCCTGATACTCGTGTCTTATTTTCTGTGATTCTATGTAATCGCTATATTTACATAAGTGGCGTGCACACCAAGCTAGAGCTCACATAACTGTGTACCCCTTCCCCAGTCCTGCATTGCCGCATAGATTATCGCACTGCCTATTTAATTTAATGGCAGGTCTTTTATTACTGCACTAGACAAATTTTGCCTTTAGAATTGTAAACCCATGCCAAATTACTTTCTTTAAGATATAAAAAGAAATTTACGGAAGCAAAATAGACAGTTCTTGCCCTGCTGTTTTCAGCTAAAATAGCCCCTTTTTTTTGTAATCTAGCATCCATGCTAACATACCCTTATATTACTTCATAAAATAAGGGTTCTCCACTTAAAACTGGTCTTACTAGAAACTGCTCTAATTACACAGGTCAAATTCAATGCAGTTCAATTATTGATATTACTTCCTGCCTTCTAACGGACTGTTTCTGGTCACCGGTACCTCTGGTTTCAGGTCCATGATGTCAGACTCCTACTAGTTGCTTAATTGGACAGCCCTGCCCCACCCAAATCAGAACCTACCAAAAGTTTTAAATCCCTAGACTTTTTTCTGGTGCCATTTTTCTACCTGTGGCCCATCCCCCTCTCCCACGGCCTGTAGCTCGATGTGCTCTCCTTGTAAGTAAGCGAATTTTGTTGCAAAATAAACTTGCTTTTTGCCTTTTTGCAACTGCTACCTTCTATGACTTATGTTCGTGTTACAGTGTATAATGACAGCCTGTTTAGTTACCTGTCACACTGTTACATTTATTGTGTTTCTGCAGGTATAGTTGTTTAACAAAGTGTTCGTAGCCCATAATACATTCACACTAGACTATTTCTACAGTGCAATGCTTGGAGGTGTTAGCCCTAGCTGCAACACTCTTCATGATAAGATGTCTGACTATCTTTATTACATTTCATAGCCATTTAAATATTTTTGTTAACTTTACTACCTGATGTTGCTGACCACTGATTCTCATGCTGTATGCAATGAGAGAAACTAGCGTGTCTTACTGCAGATGCTATAGCGTGTTGTTAGCTTTAACTTATAAGCGGAGACTCCAATTTTTATGCTATGGATCACTAATGAGTAACTTTGTTTAAAAGTAGACTCCACTGGCTCACGTCTATGTTCAACTGTAATGAATGTCTCTCACACTATTGTTTTACACAGTATTTTTTTTTCTTGGAAATGTAGTAAATTAGAGACAACTATGTCTGTTAGCTTATTCTACTTGTGTACAGTCTAGAAAAGATATTTATTTCACAATTTTGTGCTTATTTACTGCATGGATAGTTTTTGTTTAGCTAAGAAACTCAGTCAAGTTCTGATAATTCATATTATGTAATGTGTTTTGTATTTTTGACTCCCTGTACTAGAACCCCGATCGATTACCAACCTCTTTGTTCTTTTTTCCTCTCCCTAACAGATATACTTGCGTTCATCCATTTGGACACTACTCTCTGTGTTCCCCTCTTCCTGGGTGGTCTACTCAAGACTGCAACTGAATAAAACAAACAGCAGTGCATTACTCTGTTGGAGCCCCCCCTTCAAATAGAGTTACTAAGTATGTTCAACTGCTAGCTTTCCTGATACTCATGCCTTATTTTCTGTGATTCTGTGTAATCGCTTTATTTACGTAAGTGGCGTGCACACCAAGCTAGAGCACCCATAATTGTGTACCCCCTCCCAATCCTGCATTGCCCCATAGATAATCGCACTGCCTGTTTTATTTAATGGCAGGGCTTTTAATACTGCTCTAGACAAATTTTGCCTTTAGAATTTAAAGCCCATGCCAAATTACTTTCTTTGACATATAAAAAGAAACTTACGGAACCAAGATAGACCATTCTCACCCTGCTGTTTCCAGCTAAAATAGTCCTATTTTGTAATTTGGCATCCATTCTAATATACCCTTATATTACTTCATAAAATAAGGGTTCTCCACTTAAAACTGGTCTTTCTAGAAACCCGCTCTAATTACACAAGTCAAATTGATTGCAGTTCTTCTACAGATAGTACTTCCTACCTCCTAACTGATTGTTTCTGGTCACCAGTACCTCTAGTTTTGGGTCTTTGACATCAGACTCCCACTAATTGCTTAATTGGATGACTCTTCCCCCCAAATCAGGACCTACTAAAAGTTTTAAATCACTAGATTTCTTTTCTGGCACCATTTTTCTACCTGTGGCCCATCCCCCACTCCCATGGCCTGTAGCTCAGTGTGCTCTCCATGTTTGTTTGTGTCTTTCGGCTTTTCCCGGTTAGGGGTCGCCACAGCAGAACTCCGGTCCACTAATGATTGGCAGTAGATTTTTACGTACTGGCTTGCCGGGCCTAATGCACAACCTTCAACGAAGGAACACCCATTCACACATGTTGCTACACAGAAGAC
The DNA here is from genome assembly GCF_019279795.1 of Protopterus annectens. NCBI lineage: Eukaryota > Metazoa > Chordata > Ceratodontiformes > Protopteridae > Protopterus > Protopterus annectens. The sequence continues at coordinate 1,432,626,220 of NC_056726.1, forward strand.
GCTCAAACTGAGAATCGAACGGGCAATGTCTAACTGTGAGGCAACAACGCTAACGCAGCACCACCACCGCAGTCCAAATTTTGTTGCAAAATAAACCTGCTTTTTTGTCTTTTTATAACTGCTACCACAGCCTGTTTAGCTACCTGTCATGCTGTTAAATTTATTGTGTTTCCAGCAGTCGGAAAAGAATACTTATTTAACAAAGTGTTCTTAGCCTATAATACATTCACACTAGACTATTTCTACAGTGCAATGCGTGGAGGTGTTATCCCTAGCTGCAACACTCTTCATGATAAAATCTCTGACTGTCTTTATTAGATTGCATAGCCATTTAAATATTTTTGTTAACTTTACTACCTGGTGTTGCTGACCACTACTTTGCTTTGATTTTCATGCTGTATGCAATCAAAGAAACTAGCTTGTCTTACTGTAGATGCTATAGCATGTTGTTAGCTTTAACTTATTAGTGGAGACCCAAATTAGTACGCTATAGATCACTAAGTGGTAACTTTGTTTAAAAGTACACTCAACAGGCTCACCTCTATGCTTGACTGTAATGAATGTCTCTCACATTATTGTTTTACACAGCGTTTTTTTTTTTTAGGAAATGTAGTAAATTAGATACAACTGTGTTTTCTTAGCTTATTCTACTTGTGTACAGTGTAGAAAGGCTATTTATTTTGCAATGTTATGCTTATTTACTGAATGGGTAGTTTTTTTTTTAGTTAAGATGTTTAGTCAAGCTCTGAAAATTCCTATTATGTAATATGTTATTTTGTATTTTTGACACCCTTTACTAGAACCCTGTCCCATTACCAACCTCTTTGTTCTTTTTCCTCTCCATAACAGATATATTTGCTTTCATCCATTTGGACACTATTCTATGTGTTCCCCTCTTCCTGGGTGGTCTACTCAAGATTGCAGCTGAATAAAACAAACAGCAGTGCATTAGTCTGTTGGAGCCCCCCCCCCCTTCAAATAGAGTTACTAAGTATGTTCAGCTGCTAGCGTTCCTGATACTCGTGCCTTATTTTCTGTGATTCTATGTAATTACTATATTTACATAAGTGGCGTGCACATGAAGCTAGAGCTCCCATAACTGTGTACCCCTACCCTAATACTGCATTGCCCCATAGATAATTGCACTGCTTGTTTAATTTAATGGCAGGTCTTTTATTACTGGTCTAGATAAATTTTGCCTTTAGAATTGTAAAGTCCATGCTAAATTATTTTCTTTGACATATAAAAAGAAATTTATGGAAGCAGAATAGATAGTTCTCTCCCTGCTGTTTCCAGCTAAAATAACCCTTTTTTTTGTAATCTGGCGTCCATGCTAACATATCCTTATATTACTTTGTAAAATAAAGGTTCTCCACTTAAAATTGGTGTTACTAGAAACACACTCTAATTACGCAGGTCAAATTCAATGCAGTTTTTGTACTGATAGTACTTCCTACCTCCTAAGTGATTGTTTCTGGTTACTGAAACCTCTGGTTTTGGGTTGGGAGGGGTGGGTGGAGAAGAGGTGTTGCAGTTGGAAGGAATGAGTGTTTGAATGGTGTCTATAAAGTGCTTATTGAGAAGAGTAGCAGTTTTAAGAGGGGATGTGTCAGGGTATGGGGAGGGGGTAGAGGGGTGGCCTGGAGAAATGATTTTGTTAATAGTAGATCAGAATTTTCTGGGGGTGGAGTTGCTGTTGAGTTGGGCTGAGTTATAAAATGACTCTGTCATTATGGGTTTGTTTCTTGGTGAGGTTTCTGAGTTGTCTATAATTGTATATTGGAGGTAATTCCCTTGTTTTGATCCAGGCTTTCCATGCTCTATCTTTCTTTAATATAAAGGACTTGGTTTCTTTGGAAAACCAGGGAGCAGAGTTGGATTTTAATCTAATCTTCCTAGAGGGGGCAAAGGAGTTCAGGATATTTAGAATGATGGTATTGAACCTGTTGACTGTGTCATCAAGAGGGATGTGTTTAAGCATGGACCAGTCAATGGTAGATTATTGAATCCCCAAATGATGTGGATATTCTACAAAAGGGCCTTACAGAAACAGATGATTGGTGCCAGAGCCATGGGCTCAAGCTCAGTGCCAAGAAATGTATAGTTATCCCCTTTGGGAAAAAAAAAACAAATACCCGTGAATTACCACATAGGTGGCAGCACACTAAACACTGAAAGTGTGATAAGAGACTTGGGGATACAGGTGAACAGTGGTCTCACCTTCGATCACCACATTGCCACAACAGTCAAGAAATCCTTCTATATGGCACACCTCATCACTAAGGGGTTTACATCCAGAAAAAAGGAGGACACTGTCCAACTGTACTCATCCCTTATTAGACCCATTATAGAATACAACACCCCATTTGGTATGTACCTCTCAAGACATCTGCAACAACTGGAAAGGCTGCAGAAATACCTCACTAAAAGAATCACAGGCCTAAAGCAGATGCCCTATGCTGACCGCCTTAAAAAATTCCAGCTATAGTCTGTCGCATATCGTCTACTCAGTGGTGATCTCTGCTTAACAAACAAGGCCATGTCAAACCCAGAGCTGTTGGACATGCTACACTTAAAGAAATCCCAATCCTTCAGAACCACATGCTCCAGGGGTCTAAACCTTGTCAACACAATGAACAAAACATGCTGAAGGGATAGGTTTGTGACCCAGAGACTCCCCAGACTCTGGAATAGACTGCCCATACATGTCAAGCAGAGCGCCTCTTTGGCCCTCTTCAAAAGGAACCTTGATGACTGGATGGGAGAAAGGAAATTCACCTCAGGGATGGGAGAAAGGAAATTCACCTCGGGGATCACGTCAGTCGCCTCGCTAGACAGAGGTCCAGGGAAGTAAAAAGTGTAGGAAGAAATAGCCAGGGAATTGTTATGGCTAGGCTTGTATAGGCCCTAGGGCTGATAGCTTAGTACCAACCTATGATCCTATGTAGCATTTCAAGTAGGGCTGGATCAGACATGGCTTTGTACGTCAAGCAAAGATCACCTCTGAGTAGATGATAAGAGATTGAGAACATCTGAAGTTTCTTGAGTCTGCCCATATAGGACATGTGTTTAAGGCCTAGGATCCTTTTTGTGAGGTACTTTTGTGGCCTCTCCAGCTGTTGTAGGTGTCTGGTCCGGTACATTCTAAGCGGGGTGTTATATTTGTTGATTGGTATAATGACGGATGAGTAGAGATGGATGATGACCTCTTTCTTTCTGGATGCGAACCCTTTGGTTATAAGATGTGCCACATAGAAAGACTTTCTGATCACAGTGGCAACATGGTGGTTGAAGATGAAGTGGCTGTCGACCTGGGTGCCCAGATCTCTTATGGCCCTTTCAGTGTTTAGTGGGCTCCCATCAACGTGGTAATTCAAGGGGGATGAGTTTTCTCCAAAGGGAATGATAATGCATTTTTTGGTATTGAGCTGAAGGCCATGATTTCGACACCAGTCATTGGTCTCAGAGAGGCCCTTTTTGCAGGATGTCTGCATCACTTGGGGAGGTGATAATGACTCCTAGCTTGCAGTCATCAGCAAACTTGGTCAGCCAGAGTCCCTCTTTGTTGGCCTGGACTTCTGAGAAGTAGATGCCAAACAGGAGAGGGTGCAGGAATGAGCCCTGTGGGACTCCACTCATAACTGGTTGACTGTCTGACTTGGAGTCTGCAACTTTCACTCTGTGGGTCCTGTCTGTGAGCCTGTTTGCAACCCACCTAGTTATATAAGGATTGGTGCCTAGTTTCGTGAGTTTATCAATGATACCCAAGTGGGGAATGGTATCAAAGGCCTTCACCAGGTCAAGGGAGGTTGTATGCACTGTCTTACCCTCATCCACAGCCTTGGTGACTGCCTCAAAGAAGTCAACCAGGTTTATCAGGCAAGATCTCCCCTTGACAAGGCCAAACTCTGTGGGTCAAGAGTTTGGAGATTGCCTATATCTTTGTTGAGCAGGTCCATGATGTTGTGCTCCATAGCTTTCCATACCAGACTCATCAGGCTAATGGGGCAGTAGTTGCCAGAGTCTGTAATTGCTCCCCATTTGTGGAGAGGGATGACTGTAGTAGTGCACCATTTGTTAGGGACAAAACCTGAGGTAAGGCTGTGAGTGAACAGGACACACAGGTCTGGTGCCAGTTCATTTTGAAGTTCATGTTGGACATAGCCAGGGATATTATCTGGTCCCATGGATGCTGTAGTCTTGGCTTTGGACAATGCAGCTTTTACCTGTGCCATAGAAATGGTGGGTACCAGGCTTTCTTCTGGTATTGTGGTAGGGCCTTTGGGGGTAGGAGAGGGGTAAAGTTGGCACTGAATCTCTCAGCCAGTATGTTGGCTATGTTTGTAGGGTCAGTATAGGAGGTGCCATTGTGTAATAACTCAAAGCAAATCTGGGTATTGTCTTGGAGGTTCTTTATATAGCTATAGAAGGCTTTGTGGTTGTTTTTGGTGTCAGATGCAATTCTGTCTTCATAGCTAGCTTTAGAGGATTTGATAAGGGATATCAATTTTTTGTTTAGTCTGGTAAGGGAGTTTTTCAGTCATGTGACTTCATTTTTTTTCTGCATCAGCTTCTCCCTTCTCTTCTGGAGCTTATTGATGGCTTGGGACCACCAGATTGGCTTCTTTTTTTAGAGAAGACCATCTTGGTTCTATTTGGCATGGTAAGATCCATGCATTTGTGTATGTGCATGTACAGTACATTGGTGGAAGATTCAGCAGTCATGCAGCTTTTTCCATTGGCATGGCTGCCTAGAAGTTTGCCACCTCTGTTTTTAGGAAACCAAAGTTAGCTTTGGAGAAGTTTTTCAGGGTGGTTGCCTTAGCTGGAGTGTGGATGAGATGGAGGTTTCCATGGTGATCAGTTTGTGGCTGGTTTTAACCAAGGAGGATTTGAGTATAGGTGTGGAGCAATGATCTCCCATGTTGATGATAACAAGGTCGAAGATGTTGCTTCCTCTAGTGGGGGTCAGAATGAGGTGGTCCAAGGCATTGGAACTGATAAATTCCAGGAAGCATAGGGCCTGTACATTGGTACTAGAATAGTTTTCCCAGTTGATGGAAGGGTAAAAATCACCCAGGATGAGAGTATTCGGCTGGACCTTGATAGATTCCAGGGTGCTTAGGAAGTTGGAGTAAGAGTCCAGGGACATGGTTGGGGTTCTATATCAGGCTATGACTTGCATCGCCATCTTGTCCAGTGTTAATTGTACCTGAAGTATCTTGATGTATTATGCTGGGATACCAATCTGGAGGTGTGTGTATCCTTATGAATATGGAGACAGCACTGCCTTTGGAGCTTCTGGCCATATTCTGGGGCCAAAATGTATGGAATGAGTTGTAGCCTGGGAGTGCAGGGGTGCTTTACGCCTCTTTAAACTAGGTCTCTGTTACAGCACAGATGTCAACATTCTCCATTTTGAGGAGAGTGTTGATTGAGTGCATCTTGAGATTTAGACTTCTAGCATTAAGCAGCATGACCTTCAGATTGCATTTGTTTGTAGAAGTTACTGTGGAATTTTGTTCTTTGGAACACTGCCTAAAAAGGCACTATGGGGTGGCAAGAGCCTTAGGCAGTAGCTGGAATTCCAGGGCTGACAGATGCAGGCCATCTCTGGCAAAGCATCGAGGTCTGTCGATCATGTTGTCCCAGGCAGGCAGATACTGGATCCCCTTAGAATGACACCATTAAGGAAACCATGGTAAAAAATTTCTCCAAAGACAACTTCATGCTTCTTAAGACAGAAGTGGTGAACTTCATGACACCCATGCAGATGGACAATGCTGTTACGACTGCTGAATCCTACTCAAATGCACTCTATAAGCACTTACATGAGGGCATGGATCGTGCTATCCCAAACAGAACCAGGACGCTATCCTCCAAAAAAGAGGCCAATCTGGTGGTCCCCTGCCATAAACAAACTCTACAACACAAGGAAGAAACTGTTGCAAAAGAGAGTAAAATCTCATGAGTGGAGAAGCTGCTGGTCAGCCTCAGTAAGAAGCTGAGATCCCTTATAAGATCCTCCAAAGTTAGCTATGAAAACAAAATCACCGTTGATTCTAAGGGCAACCATAAAGCATTTTATAGCTATGTTAAGAATCTCAATGGCAACACCCAGCTCTGAGTTACAGCACAACGGCATGAAAATTACAGAACCAACTGATATTGCCAACATTCTGGCAGATAGGTTCAGTGCTAACTTTACCACCTCTCACCCCCTAAAGGGCCAATATCTATACAGGAAGAAAGCAGAGTCCCTGTAATCACATCTATGCAGGTAAAAGCTGCACTCTAAAACCATAAATACAGCTTCCATGGGACCGGACAACATCCCAGGCTGCGTTTTGCACGAACTTTAGAATGAACTGGCTCACCACCTAAGCACTATGTTCAGTCATAGTCTCACATCAGGCTTTGTGCCCATTGAATGGTGCACAGCAACAGTTATCCCACTTCACAAAGGGGGAGCCACCACTGATCCTGGGAACTATCGCCCTATTAGCCAGCGGCCATGGAATGTATCATCATGGAACTCATAAACAAAGACATTGGTAACCTCCAAACTCTAGCCAGTATCCACCCAGTTCATGTTTGTGAAAGGCAGATCATGCCTTCTGAACCTGATCGATGTCTTTGAGGCAGTCACCAAAGCCGTAGACGAGGATAAGGTGGTTCACACAGCCTATTTTGATCTCGCCAAGGCTTTCAACACTATCCCCCATTCTGGAATTATAGCTAAACTCACTAAGCTAGGTATAAATCCCTACATCACAAGATGGGTTGCCAACTGGCTCACTGACAGAACCCACACTGTAAAAACTGTAGACTCCAAATCTGATTTCAAACCAGTGACAAGTGGAGAACCACACGGTTCAGTCCTGGGACCTCTTCTGTTTGGTATCTACACTTCTGTTTGGTATCTACTTCTCTGAAGTACAGACTAACACAGAAGGCCTCTGGCTAACAAAGTTCTCAGATGACTAAAAACTAGGAGCCATAGTTGAGTCCCCAAATGATGTGGACATCTGAAAGAAGGGCTTCACTGAGACAGATGCCTGGAGTCAGAGGCATTGCCTCAAGTTCAATGCCAAAAAGTGCATTGTCATCCCCTTTGGTAAAAACTATGTACCCATGAACTACCACAAAAATGGCAGTCTACTTAATGCCAAATGTGTGATAAGAGGCCTTGGCACCCAGGTGGACAGTAGTCTCTCCTTTGATAATCACATCGCCACAGTAGTCAGGAAATCCTTCTATGTGGCACACCTCATCATAAAAGGTTTTCATCCAGGAAAAAAAGGTCATTGTTCTCCTCTACTTGGCATTCATCAGACCCATTGCAGAGTACAACGTTCCTTTTGGAATGTACCTCACAAAACATCTGCAGCAGCTGACCATCTCAAAAAACTCCAGCTTTACTCTATAGCATATTGTCTACTTCGAGGAGATCTCTGCCTAACATATAAAGCTATGTTAAACCCAGAGCTGTTGGACAAGCTACACCTTAAGAAATCCCAATCCCTTCAAGCTACACGCTCTAGGGACCTAAACCATGTCACTACAATAAATAGGTCATGCTGGAGGGATAGATTCTTGTCCTAGAGACTTCTTATACTCTGGAACAAGCTACCTATGTCAAGCAAAGTTCCTCATTAGCACTCTTCAAGAAAAATCTTGATGAGTAAATGGGAAATAGGAAATACACCCCGGGATCACTTCTGCGGCTCTGCTCGACAGGAGCAGAGGAAATTAACTTTCTTGGGTGGCATAAGCCAGGGAACCTTGTTGGCTAGGCTTATTTAGGCCCTTGGGCCAATAGCCTAATACCTACCTATGAACCTATGTGTGAGCTGTGATGGTTGGTGTTTTAGAGGGCTGTGTGTTCCATCTAGTGTGTTGCAGGTGTTGACCTTCTCCTCTTGACCAGCTATTCTGGTCTTGGCTGTAGAGTGCACTACTTCCAGTTTAGTGATATAAGCGGATCTCTTACATGTATGAGTGTTGGGAGGTAAGAGGAGAGGGATGTCTGTGTACAGGAGACAGTCGAAGAATGCCCAAGTCCACCATTTTAGCAGGAGAAAACACAGGAAATTGCCCTACAGTCATACCTGTAGGGGTGGTCATAATTAATAAGTAATGGTGCTGTTACTGCATAGGAACAGCTAGTGCTGATAGCACCTAAGTGTGCTACGATAAATGCTAATAAAGCCTGTAAGAAATGTTAGTAGATTAAGCTAATTGAAGTTCAAGAAGTAAAGAAGAAGCACATTCTAAGGGAAAAATTGAGGAGCAGACATTCTGGCACCAGTAATAGTTTACCTCAGCTAAGCTCTGCTGCGGGGTGTGCCTGCACAAACCCGCACAAACACAGGCTTTTAAACCAGCAATGAGTATGCCAAATATATCAAGCAATACCCAGATATCACTGCAAGATGCCACACTAATGTGCACATATCTATACTGATAGTACACAGATGACAGAATCCACAACAGATAGAGAATACACACTTCTATGCCTGCAACAATGTACAACACATGCATAACACAGGCAATTGTGTGAACTCACAATAGACCATATGTGCATATATGATGGACATTTCAACCATGCTGGATAATTAGTGCACACTATACAACGACCCCCCATTAATATTCAAAAACGTGCATGCTGATTGGTCAGCATGCATGTTGTAAATCAGAGTTATGTCCACCATCAGAACAGTGCAGTCTCAGCTTATTTTCAGAGAAGCCATTTCTAATATAATGCAGAAAACAAATGTCCATAACACATTACCATAACATCTACAGTAAAAATGTGAAACACACACAGATCTTTACAACAATGTAAATGTTAATAATGTAAATCTAAGTCATGATTTAATATTTGTAAAGGAAAGCAGAGAGTATGCATGTTTTTTACATATATGGTAAAACAAATCATAATATCTCAGCAGACATACCATGCAGACCCCTACAAGTTGTCATTAATTTCTTTGTGTGAATGTCAGCTTTAAAATGATACTCTACCTTCTTTTCTAACAGAGCAGTTCACCTAAATATGAAAAAAATCATAATTTTGATAACTTAAGCCAATTTATCTGTGTTATCTATATCTGTGTTATCTGTCTAACTACGGTGGTGGTGCTGCAGTAGCATTGTCGCCTCACAGTAAGACGTTGTCCTGTTTGATTCTCAGCTAGAGCGTCTTCTGTGTGGAGACATGCGTGAATGGGTGTATCTTCGTTAAAGGTTGTGCATCAGAGCTGGCAACTTGGCACGTAAAAATCTGCTGCCAATCATTAGCGGACCGGAGTTCCGCTGTGGCGACCCCTAACCGGGAAAAGCCGAAAGACAAAACAACAACAATCTGTGTTATCTGTACATTTCTGTCACATACAATGACAGTTCTTTCACCATGTTGTAAGAATTTATGCCATCTTCAAAATGAGGAATTACTCAGCTTGTTTACATATTCCGTAACATAGTTATTTACCAAAATATGAAACATTTCACACTTTTCATAAGCTAAGTCATGAGCAAGCTGTGTTATCTGTACATGTATGCAGCATACCATTAAAGTTCTTTCAGTACATTGTTAAGTATTGATGCATTCTTCAAAATGAGGCCTTACTAAGCATGTTATGTTCCAAGTTATTCACAAAAATACGAATAATCATACTTTTCATAACCTAAGCCATATGTAATCATATAAACTGTCATATTTGTACATGTATAGTTACGGTTCTTTAACCACATCTTAAGTATTGATGCCATCTTGAAAAATGAGGTCTTACTCAGCATGTCAATATGTTTCTCAGAGGAGTTATCCACAAAAAAATAAGAAGAATATCATATTTTCAATAACTAAACCCAGTTAGGCAAACCTGGTAAACAAAAGCAAAATAAAAATATAAAATAAAAATAAATAAATAAATAAAGGAAGCAAACCTATCTAGTTCACAAAGTGAAACTTTTACTGTTAGATGTAATGTATAACATTGCCATATTCCCCTAGTCTAAAATTTGTGCATTCCACCAGAAAAGAAAACATGTTCCCCGGATTCATGAAGCTCGGCGCAAGGCCGATGTAACGCTTGCGCCAGCCGTGAGGCATATATATGGAGTAGTAGCGCCATATGCATATTAATGAAGGCATGCAGCTGCCACAGCCGCGGGCATAGGAAACGTGCGCGAGTGCATGGGGCGTAACGAAGTTGCGGAGGGAGGTGTGTCAATGTCGGCTGTCGATGAGCAACCTAAACTGCTGAATATTATAGTCCACCTGCAGTAATAATCACACCTATCAGTGTCCGTGGAGACTGAAATATATACAAAGCATGCAAGATAGTCCCTGCGAACAGAAAATGAAGTAGCAAACACAAATGCACGATAGGGAATAACAGGTCCCTACCCTTGAACAAATGACAGAAAAAACGTGTGCCCATAGTCCAACGTAGTGTTGATAGCTATACCATGTGGAAGTGAAACATATCATATGCTAGGGCGCTGCCAGGAGGTACGTCCAGCCCAATGGAGAGGGTCAACAGCTGACCCATAATGTGAGGGAGGGTACATATCTGTGCAGATGTGTCCATAACAAAATACACGAGGAGAAATGTAGATATATGTAGTGACTGTATGTCTGAATCATATCCCACAAGGGATGTAATAGTCACATACAAAAGGTATGTCTGTATCCCACATAACAAATGTGATAGGGAATAGAATACACATGTAAATGAATCAGGGGCATAGAAACAGCTACAACAATAAGGACACATGTAGGCCGAAAGGAACAGTATGACCCGTACCATCGACTAAGAATACCACCTGTCCCACTTTGCGAGCGACAGTACCACTGCGGCCAGATGTGTCCCGACACAAGCTTGTAAACATGGCAAATGTGCAGAGATTATAGGATATAATTATCCCTCAGATGTCATGTAATAGTGGCATTAAACAGTTGTTCTCCACACGTATATTACATAAATGTCATAAGAAAAAGAATAAGCCACTGAAATGCTACAAGACTAAAGCTTAGATATAGGTAAGAGTTGTAAGTTCTATCTGCCGAACTGACCGTGGGTATGTGTTGGCGTGTAAAATGTGTTGTGTCCACCGCAAATGTTACATTGTGGCCAATTGAAAAGGTGGAAACAGTACCGTAGACTGTGAGGAGGCATTGTCCACAACAGTTGGATATGTGGAAGGAATAGCATGGACATAGGAACAGGTGCCATCCCCCCAATGAGTACAACAGATCTGTAAAACCCGGGAGTCATCGGTAGAAGCCAAACTAGTATGTGACACAGCCGAACTGGTAGTACCCGGGTATACCAACTAAGTAATGAAAGTGAAGTATGGGCGTGTACCCATGTGTGTGAGGTATAGCACGTGGGAAGCAAACATGGCAGGGTAGTCCACACAACCATAAATGTACCCGACACCTGTAGGGCAGTCAATGTGCTACTCTGGCCGTGTCATGGCCCAACAACAAAAGTAGTGAGCTATCGGATGTGAGTAATTTGCATGTGAGGGGTGGATGGGTAATGGTAAAACCCACAAAGGCGATACTGTGTCGTATGCAGAAAAGGTGAACCAGAAGTGTAGGAGGGGGCAGTGGGTGAAGTGGACATAAACACAAACACATGGAAACAGCTGCAAGACAAGCAGACAGGCCATAGTGTAGAACACAATCCCACAAACATATGTATCATGTAAATGTGCGATTAAAATGTATAGATATGTCACCATCACAGGTTGGTCCTGATGGAACTGGCCATAACAAATGCAAAACACCTGGCTGCATAATGGGCTACCCAGCATACCCTCCACATCACACAACCCACCCCCATAACAGAACATCCACCAAATCCACCCATACATGGCCCACTGGTTCGTTGCAGACACAGCTACACATACCAACCCCTACACATATGTAGTAGGTATTGTCACCCTAGGCAGTGTCAGGATAGCAAACCATGTATTCCCTGCATGTTAAACCCCCTGCACATTTTCATAAATCCAAAATACATTTCAATATCGTTTCTGTGTGGAATGGTCCAATTTCTAGATATATCCCTTATGGGATAAGTAACCTGTGTAAATAGTAGAATGGGTATGACAACAAGGTGTCCAATCCTGTACATATCTGGACACAAGTCAGAACGTGAAGTAGAGGTCCAAGACACTGTCCAGACCTGAGTGGTCATGCATAACCCAGTACCCAGGATAAAACACCTTCCCGTGACGCACGTGTCCCCACACAAATATGCGGGAGAATATATTGCACACTCGCATAGTGGCAAACGGCAGAAGGGTGAGGAAGACACCCGACATTAACAGGATAACCCTGATGAAGTGTGAGGGATACCTAGTGTGTGCTGGCATGACCGACCATACCTGACAACCTGTGTGAGCTAGATATCTGGACAGAGCCGTGAATACAAGTGAGACAAAGGTACAACAGCAGGTACAATATGCAAAGATAGCTGTTAGAAGTTATTCATGTATGTGCAGTCTGAGTACCCGGGAAGTCCACTGGGCGAAGAACTGCCCAGTAACAGTGGAGGCCCGGGTAGTAAAGCTCCACAAGCAATACAAGGAAATAAAGGCTACATAATGTTAAAGGTAAAATACTAGCGTAAAAGGCATACAGTCAGGAAATACACATGCATAAAATGTGCATAATAAGACAGTGCAAATCCAGAGTTTTGTAGTGGTAATACAGAAATTTACAACAATGGCATACTTGGAGTCAAGTGAGTGTCAGCTAAGTCTGGTTAAGCTGGAGGGTAGAGAGGAGCAGGAGTATGGAGAGCTCAGAGGAGTGAGATCCCTAGAATGTATAACAGGTGCAATCAGGAATATATCCATGTGGATGGATAAACATAGATATATCATAGAATGACAGTTTGCACAATGGCATTAATGTCCGGAGTATGAAGTCTGAAATTCAACTGTCTGCCAGCACATCCCGACATCTGTCCCTAATGCCGAGCTACTGCTGTGCCAGAACACAACAGCATATTACAGAGGTTCGTACCATATCACTCAACTGTCCAGATATTCACAGAATGACCAGAGTGTTGTCTCATATTGTTGTGTGCCTCCGACAATCTGTGTCTGTCCAGTAAATAGGTGTGGATTGACGTCACGAAATAATGAGTATTAAGTATAACACTCCACATCCCGCAGAAGAGTCATGATAATGCAAAACCTAGTATTCTATCAACGTTATAAGCTTGTAAGGAAACTAGTTAAAATGTGTCCCTCTTACTCTCCCCATCATGTAGGGTTTGCGCAGATTTGTTGCTCAAAGAGGTTGAGAGGTATGGTCCGTACATATGTACAGTAACAAGCCATGACATTTGTGTAATGTACAACCGCATACCTGTAGTCACAACATGTCCAAGCAAATAATCCCCGTATGAATGAATACAGGTAATAGTCAAATGTGAATGGGAACCCCCCCCTCACTGTGGAGTAAGAACCGTAACAACCCCGCCCATAATATGTACAGCCAACAAACAGAATAAGCTCCTGATAGGTGCACAAACACATGTGTCTATAAATACAGGTAAAATGTTCATAATAGGGAGAAGTTCCCTGTCCACATGCTTCATCTGACATTTGAATTCAGCCAGGGAAGTTCCGTTCACCAGGCGGACAAGCCTATACCCAGATCACTACATGAATACCCTGACAATCAGAAACGTGTATGTGATACGACTATATGCCCTGGTGTTCTGCATATCCTCGGAGTGATTAACAATGCAGCTGGGGTCCACAGCAGTAGGCAATAGGGAATGTGTAATATGTAGTACCGCGTTTCTTACAGCAGGGGAATGGATGCATGTGTTGTAAGTGAAGCGGTGAGGTGTATGTCGATGTAGATAAGTACTATGGGTATGCATATCAATGAGGCAGAACAGCAACAGAATACTGTTTCCGGCATCCGTCCAACGTGAATGCAGTCCCGGTTGACCTACAACCACTGCAGATATCCCTGTAAAGTGTAATGAATGTGTTCGTGCTGTACACACAGTTAAATACGTAAAGGTGAACCATGTGTTTCACACCAGTCCATAAACCGGACTACAGATAAGTAAGTGTTATGGTCAGAAGTATGAAAGGCCGCGCAAGCACACATATCTATTAAACGGATGTAACCCACAACATGTATATGCAAGTGCGCCTGTGCGTGTGTGATCCACTCACAGCATAGTAAATGAATGCTGTTTCCCCCACGTTATATATACATGGCTCAAACCTGTTAACCCTGTAAAGTTTGAAACCGGACAAAGCCATGCAAACTACCGGTACAAATAGGGACAAACCCCAGATATGTGCCAGAACAAACATAGAAAGTGGATAGAATAACGGGTGTGTCAGTAGCATGGATTCTCTGAAGGGTATGCAGTCGTAACCTGAACTGCTTGCCAGTATTTCCCAATGTAAGTCTTTAATGAAATGCCACTAAATTGCCAGATAGACACAGGTTATGAAAAACACACCGAAGATAAAGAGGCAACCAGCTGTACATTTTGCGACAATCTGTAAAGTGGAAAGGTATGGTATGGATATAGATATATGTGTATACACATAATCCACAGACGTAAACCAAAGCAAATTATGAAATGAGGACTGTACATGTATATATGTATACACAACAAACATATGTCCCGTAGATATGACATATTTACATAAATAGGCCACGGCATAGCTATCATAGGTAGACAAACAGACATGCACGAAAGGTGAATAAACCGCTGCTTTCCAAACCATTGGCCAGAAAGTGACAGTCCGGCAGGTTCTACACTTTAAACATGAATATAGGTGTCCATTGCAGGACCCCAAAAATTGATCCATACGTAGTGTCAACCGTCATTCACGCAAAAGAAGTGACCTCAGCAAATACGATATAGCTGTACATGCAACAGTAGCAGGTGCAAGGGTAATAACATGTGTGTCAATAGAATGTATGATGTACGAACTGATATCCGGAGAGTGGGGAGTGCTTATAAGTGTCTCCACACTTTAGTACCGCTCACATTAAACATGTGTAATGGGTACTGTGGAGGGGTGTCAGGTATGGGAATCATGGGTATGCAGAAATGGGCCTAGGTGTTGTTTGGCACAGATTTATTAGGTCCGCCCCTTGGGAGTGATGTGGGTATAGCACACGCCTATATTCCCAATAATGGGGCAAACCATCCACTGGATATTGTGTAAACCATTGTGGGAATATGCAGGGCCCTATATCAGTGTCATGTAGGCGATTATCATGGATGGACATGCGTACGACCAAGATGGTAACCATACCTGGCAAACTGTCAGAATAAGACAGCTGCACTAAGGCATAGTACATGAAATACAAATAGGAACTATATTAGATATACCCCAGACAAAGTCAGAACGTTGATAGAATACTGACGTAGTCAGGAATACGAATGTTATGAGTGTTACTAATCATGACATAGAAATGTCAGTCACTATTATCTAACCGCACAGTTCGTAATGCCTTGCCAGTAATTTACCAGAAAGGCACATTATTATGACAAATGTAACAAGAGCAAAGGTCAAACGTCAGGGTGTTTACCCATAATGTGTACAGGTGGGAGGTATGAAGGTAACCTGTCCAAAATACATGTACAGAACTAGTGATACTAGGTGGACAGGTGAGAAGAAATACATCAGGACAAATGACAAAACATGTACAAGTCATAAGCATGTACTCCGACAAATGTGAATGACAAAGTATGCCCTGTGAAAGTCAATGTGGAAGGTTAACAGACTCAAAAGAAATGTGTCCCTCAGGGTGTCATGCAGAGTCACCGTTACAATGTCCAGTCCCCCATACTCGTACGTGAGCTCTGCCACTGATGGAAAGCGCAAATACCAGCATACACATAAGGTACATGATAGAATAATTAGTGTGGATAAGCAGCTGTTGGCCTTTGTGAGGAATACAACCCTCTGGGTGGGTGTGTCCTGCAATATAAATGTAATGGCATCTGGCCTGTGATGCCACCATACAGTGTGTGTATTGGTGTCAGAAAATTGATATCTTGTATCAGACACATACTCCGCAACGGTACAGATTTACGCAGAATGTGCAGAGATTTGCCTCATATGTTTGGTGTGTTCCTCTTAAAATCAGTACCTTTCTGGCAAATTCCTGAGAAGTGAAGTCATTAAATAATGACAAACATGTGGGTTTAAGACACCAAATCCATCAGAAAAGTCATACTAATGCAAAACCTATTATTGTGTCAACTATCTACGTTTGTAAGAGCAATATTTAAATTCTGCCCCTATGTGTCCCACTATCAGTTAAGGCTTTGTCCAGATGTTTGCTCTAGGAGGTGGAGTGGTATGATCAGAAACAGATACATGTGTGAGGAAACAGCATTATCGACTGCAAGATAACTCAGAAGGTATGAATAGCGCTGCAGTAGGACGTTCAGTACTGTCCGCAGGTATGTGCTGACATGTCAAATGACACAGCAGTCTACATGAAGTACCTATAGGGCTGTCACCTTTACAAATGATGATAGTGGGACATACCCACAGCCATGCAGACAGCACAAAAAGACATACACACAGCAAAACTAGACCATGATACATGAAGCCTCCGGCGTGTACAAGTAGAGTGAGAGTACAGCAAGGATAGATGTCTGCCAAGCTATACAGCAAACGCCTGTAAGGGCTTGTAACACCGCCCGTAACACGAACGCGTAACTGCGGACAATGTTGGGATTTGCAACATACCCCATTGGTATGTGAAAACTATGCAAATATGCGATACATGAAACAGTCAGCTGTCCATGCAAGAGCAGAGTTATATGCAGAAATTATATATATATCTATATCTATATATATATCTATATATATATATATATATATATATATATATATATATATTTATATGTATATATATATACATATATATATATATATATATATACATATATATATATATATATATATATATATATATATATATATATATATATATATACATATATAGATACAGACATACACACACAGACACACACACACACACACACACACACACACACACACACACACACACACACACACACACACACACACGTGGCAGGGTTGTGAGCAGAACACGAATGTAACCACTGTACCACACAACAGCATTACGCAGTGACAGAACGTGCAACCATGATTAGTAGATCACGGAAATTACACAGGCATACATCTAGCCTGTAGACAGCGGCATCAAAGGCAAAGACGCCACACAGATGTTATGGTGAGTGAATACTGTAAAAGCAATGTAATGTTGTCATGCAGCTGGAAACACACACACACACACACTTGGTAGAACTGGGAGTCGAACATACACCTAACTACCCTATCACACTACAGCAAGACGCATTTACAGAACACGCTACCGAGATTACTAAACACAGCAGTCCCACAGGCATTCTTCTAGGTGCGTGTCGACATCCGCAAAGGCAAAGATGTCAGCAGGCTATATCTGTGGTGTGAAGCATCTAAAAGCATAACCTGAGTCCCCAGGCGGACGGGAGCATGCGCACACACACACACACACACACACACACACACTCGGCAGAACTGGGAGTCGAACATACACCTAACTACCCTATCACACTACAGCATGACGCATTTACAGAACACGCTACCGAGATTACTAAACACAGCAGTCCCACAGGCATTCTTCTAGGTGTGTGTCGACATCCACAAAGGCAAAGACGTCAGTGGGATATATCTGTGGTGTGAAGCGTCTAAAAGCATAACCTGAGTCCCCAGGCAGATGGGAGCATGCACACACACACACACACACACACACACACACACACACACACACACACACACACACACACACACACACACACACTTGGCAGAACTGGGAGTCGAACATACACCTAACTACTCTATCACACTACATCATGATGCATTTACAGAACGCGCTACCAAGATTACTAAACACAGCAGTCCCACAGGCATTCTTCTAGGTGCGTATCGACATCCACAAAGGCAAAGATGTCAGCGGGATATATCTGTGGTATGAAGCCTGTAAAAGCATAACCTGAGTCCCCAGGCAGATGGGAGCATGCACACACACACACACACACACACACACACACACACACACACACACACACACACACACACACACACACACACACACACACACACACACACACACACACACACACACACACTTGGCAGAACTGGGAGTCGAACATACACCTAACTACTCTATCACACTACATCATGATGCATTTACAGAACACGCTACCAAGATTACTAAACACAGCAGTCCCACAGGCATTCTTCTAGGTGTGTGTCGACATCCACAAAGGCAAAGATGTCAGCGGGATATATCTGTGGTATGAAGCCTGTAAAAGCATAACCTGAGTCCCCAGGCAGACAGGAGCATGTGCACACACACACACACACACACACACACACACACACACACACACACACACACACACACTTGGCAGGGCTGGGAATCGAACTTACACCTAACTACCCTATCACACTACAGCATGACGCATTTACAGAACGCGCTACCGAGATTACTAAACACAGCAGTCCCACAGACATTCTTCTAGGTGCGTGTCATCATCCGCAAATGCCAGGACGCCGGCAGGGATTGTATAGAGAGTGTACGATCAGACATAGTACTGTCCCATGGTATACGTACACAAACACATGGCAGTCGTGTACTCGGGGCAACTATACATGTATGGAGCACTACAACAGCAATACGTAGACACAGTACACACCACAGACAGTACACCATTCAAGATAGTCACCCAGTGTGTGTACTCGGTAGGCATCCATCCTGACTTTGAAGATGGAAATCTGTTGCCTGGATGACCACCATGGCAATACAGGATGTCAACGGCCATGCACATGCACATAGGGACATCACCGACACAAGGTGTCACTGGCCATGGCCGCACACCTGGTAATATACGTCAGTTCAGACTGTACTGTGTGTCGATCTACACAACGGCGTACTGGGCATGCTCACACACTTAGCTGTTGCAAAGGGCCGTCTTGCATGCAGATGGAGTGTAAACACGGAGTGTCTCAGTTTGGACTGTACCATGTGTCCATCTACACACCTGCGTACATGGACTGTACTGTGTGTCCATCTACACAACAGCATACTGGGCATGCTCACACACTTAGCTGTTGCAAAGGGCTGTTGTGCATGCAGATGGAGTGTACACACAGAAGGGCACAGTAAGGTATAACTGTCCTCACGCACAGGGCGGTCACACACATGCAGTGACCTGTACACACACAGCTGCCATCACAGCTGTCACAGGTGCAGGTCACACACGTACACACTGCAGTGTACACTGTAGCTGTCAAGTCATCACCATGTCATCGGTGCAGCAATACACAGCCTTACAGTACCACAAAACCATGTGACACATGGCCACTGGGCTGTACAGAGGTGTACACCAGCTGTGCAGAGTACACATGGATCCAACAGGTGTTATGCATTGCAACGATACCAGTATACATGAACAGGTCAGCTCAAGACATACCACGGCCCTTACACAGCTGTGACATATGACTGTTGCTGTACACCAATGAACACACGTCTCAGGGGGTAGCAATGTTGACCGGGACACATACCCTTGTACTGGTCGCCTGTGACACCCGTGATATCATACCACAGTCCATGTTTTATGTATGTCAACACACATGTCCAACAATAGCAATGGATACAAACATGGCAACAGGAGACACGTGACATCTGTACTGTGCATGCAGCAACCATGCATGTGCAGTGGCCGATGTCCGTAACATAGTTGCACCTAACTACGACATGCAGTCGCAATGCAGCCCCATCATTGACACCTGTATACAGTGACATATACACAGCACATATGGAGGGATGTGTCTACATAAAGTGGTGAACCACCTGTGTAGATGTATGTGTGCAGGGGGTGGCTCACAGTTGTGTCACACACCATCCTAACATGCCATGTGCAAACAGTACGCTATGTCACTGTTACGTGACGGTGCTGACATAACGCATACACAGTGGTCAGGTGTTACCAACTATATGTCACATGGCACCTGTAACACCTACAACCTCCCATGTGCATATAGCAGCACAAGTGACAGACATAGCATTGGTACACATAATGCAATCAATACCGCTGCATGTCTATCAAACCTGTCATCATATGGCAGGTGTTTCATTCCCAGCACTGCCATGTGTGTCCGAATGTGTGACCAGAGATGCCACATATCGTGGGGATTATGTCCCAGTTGTACACATCCCCGTACAGGATTGTAGAGATCTGTACATACGTCAGTGGGAAGCATGATGTCGGCCGGTGTGGTGCATCACACACGTCGGATGTCCGTATACACATGTGTGGTCACCACAGTATGTGTGTATGTATGTATGTCTGGTGCTTGGTGTGAGGGTGTATGCTAATATACAGTGAGAAATGATCACTAACCACACGTGGTGACTAACCCGTAATGGTGATGCAGTGCACTACCCTGTTGATGCCATAGGTCCCAGCCATACTGGCTACCTGTGCATGTTCCTTCTCTGTGACATGTTGTGTGGGTGCACTTCTGCAGCCGTGCTGGGGGCATAGCTCTCAAGTGTACCTAATTACGAGGAACATACCTCATTTGGGGTCTTAAAAAGTGCATGTTCCTCAAGGTTCCACATAGAAAGAGTCTGTCACACATTCATTGTTGGAAATTGTTTAACTGCTAGCCATGGCTAAATAGATGGGAATCATATTAATTCATTAGAATATCTTTTTTATACATAAAACCAGCCTATTTTAGCCATCATATGCCCTTCCTAGTTGAAGCTGTTAGTAAGCCAGTAGTAAATGTTCCACGTTTTGCCCATTTGTCAGACATTATGAGGGCTAATGTTCCTCATTTTGGGGACAGGAGGTTGACAGCTATGGCTGGGGGTAATGCTGTCACCAACCCTGACTGCACCTGACAGTCATGTGGGAATGTGTAACATTCACAACACACCCCACCCATCACATAGTCTCACATGATCTCCACCACAGGCCACACCTACAAGGACAACTTGTGCAGTATGTCTCCATACTCTGTGTAGGCACCAGAGGTAGCCCCCATCATGGAAAACAACATCACCAACTTATAGCCCACAGACTCATGTGTGCCCATCACATACAGCCAATAGGGAGTTATAACATTCACAACACACCAGTCATAGGTGACTCTGTAGGGAGTCACACTGCAGTTCCACACAGCAGGCTACACAAGGCGATAGTCGCTTACATCTTGCTGTCGGGTAACTGGTTCTGCAACATAACCTATGCACCCATGCCACACCTCACCAGGTACGATGTGACTGTCATTCTCCATGTTAGTGTGACTGCCCTGAGATGCCACTTCACAGACTACGTGTGCAGGGACATGCAATAGCTCACTAGTCTTATAGCCCTGAGGGTGTGGGTCAAGCCCTGCGGAGCATTATGCATTCGGCTGGACACGATACCACTGTACAATGACCGACTGTGTCACTTCAACAGTTGCCTATGCTCCTATTGTCATTCCACAGGTATCTGGTATCTGTCCGCTTTGACTGACCTGGTCAAACACAATGCTGTGGCACAGATGACTTGCACCTGTCAGCCCTGGGAGTACAGCTCACATGTAAGGCTCTTGCTGCTTCTATACTGCCTGTCTTGCACAGTTTCCAATAACAGTCACCGGCAGAATGGGAACTGGCAAGCACAACATGGGGTCATGTGACACAATGCTTGCATCTTCCTCTGTGATGCACGCAGGCAAGGCACACCTTATAATGCACCTATCCAATATCTCTGCAGTGACTGGGACCTGCCTCTAGGCTCTGCAGAGCACACCTGCAATGACAGGTTATTGACAGACCATACCTTTCAGGCACATACCTGGACTGGCACACCCACAGCTGAGGGGTTCCCATATCCCACTATGTTGTGCACACATCCTGGCTAGTCACTTAGCACAATGCATCAGAGGTGCTCCACGTACAACTAACTGTGTCTGGGACCGCTATACACATTGTAACAAGCTACAGAGTCAACATCATACCCCACGGTTAACATACCTCATTTGTTGGTATATTGGACAGTGGGGCTGAGACAGCTACTACTGATGTGTGACTGACATTACCCCACACTTAACTGGGATAGCCACTCATGTACCGACACATCCATGAGTCATAACCTCCACTCTGCTGGATCAACCCATACACACCACCTCCAAGACCAACATTAACCTTGACATGAACACTACCACCATGTGACTGGTGTTACACACCTGGGGTTATCCCCTCATTGGTGGATTCCGAACATATGCTAATCAACCTTGTTAGCCACATCCCGGCACCACACCCATCACATCCTACACAGTACATGAGTACTACAACACCTACTACAGACATCTTCTGACAGCGGTTGTTAACGTCATGACACCCGTGCAGATGGATGATGCACATACAAATGCTGTAACATACCCCAGTGCACTTCATTAGCATGTACACAACTGCATGGATCATGCTATTCCATACAGAGCCATGATGGTACACACCTGATAACAGACGCCACTCTGGTGGTCATGTTCCATGGACATATGATGTACAACAACAGGTGTAGGCTGTTGCACAGTGGTGTACATTCCCATGGGTGGGTAGCTCACTGGTCAGCCTTGGTAGGTCCACAGGATCCCTCATCACATACTCCAAGACTAGCTACGTAAACATTACTGCGACACATTCCGGGGTGTACCAGCAGGCATTATGGTGGTATGTCAGTAGTCGATGGCAACACCCACATCTGCTGTCACATACAACAGTCACTCAGGAACATTACAGACCCAGGTGAGGTTGGCAATATGCTGGAGGATGGATTCAATGCTAACATTACACCCTCTCACTCACTACAGGGCCACAATCCATACAGGAACATTGTGGTGTCCCTGTGGTCACACCTACACAGTACTAACCTGCACTCTATATGTCCTGGGACACTGGCCCCATGTCACCTTCCAACGTCCCAGGCTTTGATGTCCACAAACCTCTGAATGACATGTCTCCCCACTAGGCCACCATATTCAGTAATAGCCTTGTTTCAGACATTGTAGCCCCTGAATGGCACACAGCAGCATTTATCACACTACACACAGGTGGCACCATAATGCATGAGTGGGACTATAGTCCTACACACCTGACTGGACTGTTCTGCATGGCTATGGGGCACATCATCAAGGACGTCATTCACAGAGACATTGTTGGGCTCTCGTCCTTTGATGCCACCTGGGTTGGGCTTGTTAGGGCCAGAGCATGGCCCCTACACCTGGTGGACTCCTTTCATACAGTTACCAGGGCAGTTGCTGATGGTACGGGAGTCCACACATCTTACATTGTCCTCTCATTGTCTTTCAGCACCATTCTCCATTCTGGTATTGACAACATACACATCCACCTGCACATCGTACCCTATGTCTTAGGATGTTATGCAATGTGGCTCAAGGACAGGACACACACAGTGAGGCCAGCATACCATAGTACCTACTGCATGTCAGTTACTTTTGGCATACCACAGTCCTCAGTCATAGGGCCCCTCATGTTCGGTATATGCTTCCCTGCTGTACAGGCTAGCACAAGGGACTTTCCCTGCCTAGCTTTACAAACCCCTGCATACAAAGCGCCATGATTGCTCCACCAGCTGCTACTGACTCCAACCATGCAGGTGTCACTGTGACAGATACCTGATATGACTATCATGGCATCAAGCTGCATGACACAAGGTGCATGAGCATCACCTTTGCATTACACCATTCACCCACTGACTATCACATGGGTGGTAGTCCCCTACATACATATCACATTGTACATGTTTGCAGTACACACATATGTCCCACCCACTCCTGTGGTTACCATATTGCCACTGTGGCGTGGATATCCTTCTACGTGGCCACACTTATCTGTACTGGGTGTGTAGCTGGTACATAGGCACCCATTGTGCCTCTGAACTCAAGACTTCTACACACATTCAAGGGTACACCACCCCATTTAGGGTGTACCTTACACAACAGCTACAGCTTTACATACCACAACATTAGCACTCCATGACGTTTACTGAGCTCTGACAGTTTAAGTATGCGGCTGCACTACGGACACCACATCTGTACATATTTGCATACTACATACTCAGGGGTGACCTCTGCTGATCAGACAGGGCCCATGTCCACAACATTATTAATGGATATACTCCTCATACGCGACATAAGCAAAAGCCACTGTGAGCAACATGCTCATGGATATGTGCACACACGCCACCATGAGTGGGATGTGCTTGAGAGTTACATTCCCAAACCGGACACTCATCATGCTTTGGAACATGAGTCCTATGTACATCACGCAGGGACACTCAGTAAAACTGTTCATGTGATACCTCCCTTGGTGGTTGGGGGACATATGTAGGCCTGGGATCACTGCAGTGGCTGTACTGTGCAGAGGTGCAGGTGACACATGGCTCTGCTGTTCACAAGACACTACCCTAGAGAGGTGCCACTGGTGTGAACACTGTAGTTGTGCTTACACATGGACTTGCCAGACTGCATAGTACTCCACAATGCACCTGTGAAGCTATTACATGTCCTTTGTGCATGGATACTTGGTAGCCCTTCCATTTAGATTAGCTATCATGCTATTACAATGTCCCATGCCTACAAGCCATATGTATCCTGTTATTCTACATGCCAATAGACGATACCTTTGGTATGCATGATATGCCTGTTATGCTGTGTAGAATATCTGTCATATCTACCTACAATACTATACATTGCACATATTTCACATAGTATCCCATAATGCAAAGCATACTTGCACAGCGGGACCACCTTAGATATGTCATTGACGTACACATGCATGCTGGGACAGTATATCAACATATACTATCCCCTGCTATGGCACATACTTCTTGGACATACCCTACCACTGACGGCGGGTTGTATGAAATTGTTCTGTTTAACGCCCTCATGTAGCATCCCTTGTGGTGTCTGTGATGTGTACCTTGTGGCCCACTGCTGGATGCACAGTTTCTACAAGCGTTAGTATGCTCAGCAACACATCACTACATAAATACCTTTTCCCACTTTATGCATTGCAGACATGTTTAATTAATGCAAACCAGGCTATACATACAGTAAAACGAATTAATACAGATCATGCTATACATAACCTTACATATCGGGTGTTCTACATACCTTGTTATCATTACGGTGTTTTGTCTCTATCTCTATCACAGTGTTTCAACTGGTATTCAGTATGAGCATACGGTTTGAATGTCTGGCAAGTCATCCTTATATACGTTGATACCTGTAACATGTGGTTTTGTCCCACCAATTGGTGTTCCTGAGTGCCTAATTACTTGCATATCAGCTGTGCAGCTACTCCATTCGCCAATTACGCGGCAACAGTGGGGTATAATTGAATTCTCCACTTGGGCATTGCCTATTTGCCCTACCTTTGGGGAGACAGTCTGTATTGTGTTTTGTTATGTGTAATTGCAACTGCTATGCATGGAGACAAGTATACTTTGGATACATGTCCCCCGTGGATTGTGTGTGACAGTTAGAGTATGTGGTTCAACATGTGGGTGTACCTGTCATCCCAACGTCCGACTATTGCAAACAAAACCTGTAACATGGCTGTTTGTTCCATTATACAACACCTGCAATTTTGTATGATGCCTTTAAATGTGTCTCTCACACGGTATGTTGAGGTTTCTGCAGATGTAATTGACTGACTGGATGTTTGTGCTGCTATTACAGTCTGTATTGCTTTAGTTTCTAGTGTGGGGGATGTCGGTGGGTGTACGTAGCATATACAGGTTTGTGAGGCTTGCATTTCTACATATTCCATATATATGTGTGTGGGTTCCGTCCTTAATTAGAGAGCTAACAGTTAGTAGACTTATGTTACGGGATTGTACATTGGGCCATTGTTAATTGGTTTCTATATCGTCTGCAGGTGAGCTTGCTACTTATATACCTCCGGAATTGCAGCGATATATCAAGGGATATGTGAAAGTGACAGCGATCCCTTGTATTTCTGTCCCAGATATTTGCAGTCATTGCAGTTGTGTTGGTAAAAGAACCTGTTTGCCATGGGTTGGCACCTTTTCATATGGTCATTGTTGGACACTTGCGGGACACACAATGGTGTTTACAGGCCAACGCATAGCCACGGTCAGTACACAGGTTAGCACATACTTTTATCCTCAATACATACCTATTGTTGTGGGACTTTGGCTACTTATCATATTGCATGCAACATTTACGTTTCTTACATACAGGCATAACTATTAAATATGACTATTACATTATATATGGGATATATTAATGTCCTATAATCTCGGACATTTGCCCTTTGTACTGTTTTATGTCAGGACACACCTGCCCAGGGTGGGGCTGTCCCTCCTACTGTGGGACAGGTGGTAACCATATGCCTACGGCTATCTATACCCACACCTACCGTACTGATCTACCTCTGACTTGGCACTAACAGACACATGTTGCGAACACACACACACATTACAGTCACACGGAGACACACATGGCACCCTCAACGCACACATACACAGACTACGGCACTCACAAACACAGTTGAACACAGTACCTACGTGGACCGCAACACCGGCAGCAGTGACTAAATGTCCCTTCATATCATCATACTATTACTCGTGGCTGTACTGTTCCGGTATTGTGTTCTATCGGTCTTTCAGCCTCGTGGTTACGCATGTCGGTATGTTACACATTCCATAGTTGGCGGTATCCTATTTATTTGTACCTCCAAGGTGTTATGAATGTCGTTGACCTATCTATATATATTTGCAGATATCGCTGAATCCATCTATATCAACACTCTATTGCCCTTTCTATCTGTATTATATATATGCATATGTGTACATATCTATCTCTCTCTCTCTCTCTATATATATATATATATATATATATATATATATATATATATATCTGGTGGGGAAAGTGACAGGCACACAGCACCACCATATGCTGTAAGGCTCATGTACTTTTCAGGTGTTGACATTCCGTGTTCCACTAGCTGTTGTGTGTACAATGTCTGAGGGCTGCCTATGTCACACATTGGGCCACCTATACATTACAATTTACAGGTGGTCATGTTTGTGTGCCATCCATTTTACTGTGTGTGCAGGTGGAGAGGTGTCAGTCTGTAGGGGCCTACACTGTCAGAGTATGTGCTATACGTTCCCTCTTTGCCAAGGCGTAGGCATATTGGGCACACCTCCATCTGCCTACTGGGGCTGGCACAGTGTGTTCATGGTCTGAATACCTCTGTGCCTGTAATGGCCTTGGCAATTGCGGTGGGCTATGAGGGCCTTCACCATTTTGTCCCTGCTGCAGCTGCTTCTGCAGGATCATATTATGTAGCATGGCACATACTATGACGATGTGGGCACACATGCCTGGAGAGTACTGCAAGGTTCCACCAGATGTATCCAAGCACCGGAACTGTGATTTCAGCATCCCGAACACACGCTCTATGATGATTCTGGTTTGTGCGTGTGCCTCATTATGGCGTTCTTGCATGGGCGTGTGTGCATTTCTGATGGGAGTAATCATCCACGGCTCCAGTGCATAGCCAGCATCCCCCAAAAGATGGCCATGTGGGATGTCCCCCCTGACAAATACCTGATACAGCTGTGAGGCATGCCAGATATGGGAGTCATGGTAGCTTCCAGGGCTGCCAGCACACACATCCATGATAATGCCCTCGGCATTGCACATGACCTGGCGGTTGATGGAGTGGACTCCCTTGCAGTTTATGTAGCGCCTACCATGCTCACCGGGTGGTGACTTGATTTGTATGTGCGTGCAGTCTATCGCACCCAGTACCTCCGGGTAGGTTGCCACACGGTGGAAGTGGCGCATATTGCTGGCCAACTCCTCCTGAGTCCGGGGGAAGTATATCTGCTCATTGGCATGTGGTAACAAGGCATCCAGGAACTGGTGTAGGACCCTGGATGCTGATGCCTGTGAGATCCCCATTATTCTCCAGTTGGCTTTTGAAAGGTACCTGTGGCCAGTATTCGCAGGCTTACACATACTTTTGTGTCCACTGGGATGGGTTCCCCTCTGTTGTTTCTGGTTCTCAGGCGTGGCCGGCACAGCTCCACTATTTGCTGTAAGATGTCCCTGTCCACCCTGTAATGCTCTACTATCTCCAGGTCATGTAGCCCCTGGTAGGTTACCCTTGGTCTGAACACTCTCCTTCTCCTCCGAGGCCTGTGGTGGTTGTCGGCATCATCCTCCACAACACCGTCAGTCTCTAACACATGCTGATGAATCACAGCTATGGCAGCTCCAAACATGTACATTTTAAAAGTTTCCCATGTGTTTACACCTATGGTGCAGTGTTTGGGAATGCACAGGTGTGTGTAGGGTGCTTTCACACTTTATACTATTGTGCTGTGAACACCGATGATGTCATAGGGTGTGTATGTACGATCGTAGCTACAGGGTATCTTATGTGTTTTACTGCCGGAACTTCTATTGTGGTGTCTTTGGTCTTGAATTACATTTGGCTGCCGTGGATTACCTCTTAACCTTCCCTTCACATTTCTGCATGTTGCACCTTCCATTTTCAGGCATGCATCCAGCAGCCTACTTTCATTTGTACTTTCCTGGACCTGGCGTATCTTGCATTATGTCTGCTACTGCCGGTCTGCTGTCAGTTTGCTTTGCTCTGCTGTGTCAGGTCTCCTATCTTTGCAATCCAATACCTCCCCTCCTTTCTTTGCATTCCAATGCCTCCCCTTTCCTGTTTTGCAGGTTTCTGCAAGCAGACTTGTCAGCTGCCGTCGATTGGCCATCGTGAGTTGATTGATGCTGATTGCTCATTAGTACTCCAATTACCCTACTTCAGCATTTCCTTCTTTTCTTCCCCTGACCTTCCTGTTTGTGCTATTGTTCGCGGCGCGTGTGTCTGATTACTGGGTTTTGGACACGTTTTCATCCCCGTACACATGTGCTTTTGGGCACCATGTGTGCTCTCAGCTAAACGATTCTATACCTTCCTGCCCACCCCTGTCCTGCAGCTTTGCTTAGTAACGGACAGGCCAGATTTACATTGCTCCAATGTGCTTACTGCTACGGTGGCACACCCCTCTGCTGATGTCATGTATCTCCTCTGAGCCACTCCTCGGTGTTATACCGCTGCGCTGTATGGTACAACCTTCATCTGGCGGGACATTTGCGATTCAGTATTATCTGCCTCATTTGCATGGCATTGACTACTAATTTATAGTTACCATGCCAGACACTATCGCAGGCCCTTAGCAACCCTTACACCTTGGTTGTGGTGTTCCATGCCTACCATTGTGTATTATGCTGTAAACCTGATTTCTATTACGTTGCGATTTTATGACATTTTTATATTAGTTCTTTATGTTACAGTTTCCGCACACATGCCCTGCGGCTGTGCTGTGCGTTACTGTGGACATGACATTAAATGTTGCTTTTTACTTGTTGTGCATCTTTTCTTATGCCATTGGCTGTGCATTTCACCATTGGCATATGTTAACTTTGTGATACATGGGTCTGGCCTGCTTCCATAGCTCCGATGTTCTGTTTGGGAAAATGTAAACCGTGTTTTTTGGTTTACATTTCCGTGGGCTTAAGCTATGCCTGCACCACTTCATGAATCACTATATGCCTTCATTTGCATGGTGCGACACTGCGCATGGGGTGATTAGCATACCTAAGCCGAGGGCTGCACAGTTCTGGCGTACACCAGTAGTGCACGTGGAATTGGATCATACCTGAATCGCTCAACGGCCATATTTGGCATTATATCGCCTACGCTATGCCTGCGCCTGGCGCAAGCTTCATGAATCCCGGGGACAATCTTGACATGTTCCCTTTCAAAATTAATAACAGGAAAATGAAACTTGTACATCTCAGCATCTAGTTAATAAAGTAAAATCATAATTACTGTGTGTAATGTATATTGCATTCCCTAAGTAAGACAGTGACACCTTCAGCTATAGGCATATCAGCTATATCTATCTATCTATCTATCTATCTATCTATCTATCTATCTATCTATCTATCTATCTATCTATCTATCTATCTATCTATCTATCTATCTATCGCTGTGTATTTCTATTTGTCTGTATGTCTGTCTGTGCTTCTGTATATCAATGTATCGACTTACCTGTGTATATATTACTTTGTCACTGACACTCTGGACTAGAAATATTCTCACTCAAAATATGCAAAATAAAACAAAGAAAAATCAATAATACAAGCTTATGTTGGGTTACATTGCTGGCAGTAACCTTTCCTGCCATTTCTTTCCTCCCATTCACTTTTATCAAACTAGTTATGATGCACATTTCTTGTGAGTAACACGGACAATTGAGCTGGCCTTTTTATGACAGGTGACAATGACTCACACAATAACTGCATGTACTATAATGAAATTGCAAATGTAATATTCAAGTAAGATCAGCTGCTTTGAATTCTCAGTGGTATATTGTCTTCAGCAGGCATTCTTTACATTGCAGTTGGTTCACAACTCCACCTCAATTGTAAGAGAAAGGAAGGATGGTGGGATAAAATTTGAAATACCTGCATGAAGCCGGACCACATTGTGACTAAAAACTTACAATTTGTATAGGAATGCAATATAAAATTTCCATGCAGTCCTTTTAGTGCCTCAAGAACCATATAAAAACTTTTGATCATCATTTAACATAAGGGAAGGATAGTTGTATAAGATTTCCTAACCCAGAAACATATGAAAGAGCTTCATTCATAACAACTATGGTTGCATTGTTACATTCTGATTATGAGCTGATTGGAAACACCTGGATGAAGCCAGACCAAGTTATCACTGACTTTATATGGCAAATAAATGTCATGCCATTCTCTCTCATAGCACAGAACCAGAATTCATAAGCTCTGCAATGAGTTACACAAAATGAACAAGATTGCAGTCCTAACAACACTCAGTTCAGTGTTGAGTGACTGCAGTAGCATCAGCTTGTATGTCCTGTATACACCTCAGATATGTGGTTTAAATAAATCCCACAAGTTCCTAAATAATTCCACATAAATGTATCACAGGCCTTTCCTGACAAAACACTGCAAAGTAGTGCAAAACTCCATCTGCCCTATTGACTTCTTTGTTAAAGCATAATCAGGAACGGACTACATATTTAGAAATCTGCTGGAATAGCAGTCCAGTGTATTAAAATACCTCTTACCTTGTTCACTCAAACATTCTGGACAAAAGACTAAACTCTACAGAAATAGACAGGGATAGAGCAAACCAGCCTTATTACAGTCCATTACATGTGTAATGTAAAAGGGTTGCAGGCTTCTTATGTGCAAACACATACTGCACTATTATCTTTCATTATATTTGCATTTCTAAATGTGACATTTCATCCCATTTTAATCAATCCTTACATGTAAAATAACTGCAATAGCCTGTAATTAATTCTTGTGAATAACTATTTCCTGTGTCTTTCCCAAACTGGCCTATTATTTATCTGTCTCTGTCTCTGTATATCTATCTATCTGTTTCTATTTATCTGTATGTCTGTCTATGGCTCTGTATATCTATGTATCAACATATCTGTGTATATATGCATATAGCTATCTGTCCTCCTTTAAACATAACCTAGATAATTAAATAGCCATTCCCAAATTTACTCCATGTGGCCCTCGTGGAGAAAGGAGATGCAGCTTGAGGGAGAGTACTGCCAAAGCACAAACTGTCATAGGTCTCATTGACCTTGGAATATATATGATATCTATGAAAAAAAGGAAATTACCTAAAGCTGTAACTAGATGATCTGGAAAAGTAGGATGTTCCTTAATCTGCACCCCCCAAAAAAAAACCTCTAAGCTAAGGCCTGTGACTGCAGAATGCTGCTTGCTATAACTCTAATAAGCAGCTTGCTACATTTGCTATCACACACTGCACACTGAGCTTCAGCATTACAGTGAATGTGGTATTGGCATTCATTTAAGAAGTCACAATATTTTCTTGGCTTAATATGTCAATGCCAGTATAGTACTCACACCTGATTGACACCTACTGATTGTGCATAACCTAATAATTTGTGCCTAGGGCAGCTAGCAGCCACCCTCTCTTCACCTATGCCACTTTTTAGAAACATTTTTTTAGAAACATGTTTTTTTTATATGTTTTATATATAGGGAATTGGGTGATTGCTGTCTTTTTAATAGTTTGTTTAAATTGATTGTCGATTAATTGGTGAATTTTGACTGGTGCATTTTTATTGAGTTTATAACCTTTTGTCTTTTTTGCATTATTCATTCTGAGGAAGGCTTCCATGGAAAGTTGAAAGTGCTTAATCTTTGTGGAATTAAATTTTATTTTGCATGTCTCGGTGGTGTCCTTGTTGTGTTCCATCATAGTGATATTATTTATTATGTAACAGCACTGTGTTTGATGAGGTCATAATGTGTAATACTAATCCAAAACCTGTTGTGCTAATATGAACCATGTGTCTGTTTGTGTCATCAGAATGCAATTATGCATTTTTTTACTGGGTTAGAATGCTGATCAAAATATTACCAAATGCAGGTTCAACCTGGGTTCACTGAAAAACATAGGGAACATAAAGTGGATACAAAAACAGTCAATGGAAAACAAAACAGTAAGCTTATAGAGAGTAATACATCAGGCACAGCCACGTTACATCAAAGATGTTGAAATGCAAAGAAATAGCCAAAAGAGAAACATTTTGTTAATTTTTGTTTTAATTTGCTCTTGAAGCTCTCTTGAGTTGTGGGTAGAACTTACAGTGTTTGATATTTCAGAGAGGTCAGCATACCTCTCAATCTCTTAGCACAAGGAATCTGGACAATGCCTAAAGTTTTGGACCAAAGGCCCCAAAAAAAGGACAGATTTTAAACATTGCTCTTATAAACTCAGAAAGTTGCTAGAATAACAGGATATGTTTTAGCATGCAATTTCTGAAGGATATAAAGTCTGAAATTCAAATGTATGTCATTATTTATTGGATTCAAACCTCAGTGATTTACTGGAAAAAACACAATTTTTATGAGGAACAGACCAAAAATATCAGACAAAAATCTGAATATTCTGTGAACATCTGGACAGCTGAGAGATATGGAGATCAGGTATGAGAGACTGGCATAGCTTGGGAGCAATTATACAGTAGCCTTGATTGGAACAACGCCATTAGTTTGAAGCAGTTTTGAGACTGAGTCTGCCCTAGCACGGTTATCAAGTTTGTAGGCTGGTATAGTTCTGAGGAATCTCCTAACAAGTGAAGATGGGGTGTTTTGGTAGGGTAGTTTTAGGTGCAGTGAACCAAGAATGGGTTCATCTGGCTAATTATGGTAGCCATCTTACTTTAGCTAGTGTGAGACATTATGTTCTCACTGAAGGGAATCTGAGATGAAGTGACATATTTTATTGGACAGCATGTAGAGCTGAAGTATTCTTGCTTGTGGTATAGGTAAGTAGTGGTAAGCTATTTTTGTGTTGGGCAAATAGAATGCCTTTGGCTTTGGTTACCCTGGCTGGTGCAAAGAGGAACTAAAAGGATTTTGTAGACTCAGAATTGGAGGTTTTAATTTTGGCTCTGGTTTTTGAATGTGTCCTTGAAAGTTTTGGGATTGATTGAGTCATATTCCAAGATATTTAAATGAACAATTTGTTCTGATGAAGTTATTGAATAGATCTGTAATGATGAAACTTTTAGGAGTATTTTCCATGCCTATTGTTTGCCCCAAAAAGTATTTTTGTAGGGGTTGAGTAATAGCTATTTGATGATAAGTTATTTGTTTAGGTCATGGAGGTCTGTTTGCAGTTGATGCTGGATGACATGATGTGTAGGGTAGCTCTATAGATGACCATGAAATTAGTATAAAAAATGAGTTGTATTTGGGGCAAGTTGAATTGCAGTCCTGTAATGCAGCATATGCCATTAGCCTCACAGTCTTCCTGGAGAAGTAAGTCCACACACAAAATCATATGGTGGGCCATAGAACTGTCAAGGATGTCCACCATGCCATAGAACATGGTATTGGTGGCAATTGTTATACATATGCAGCAATATTATATTCAGAGCATTGCTAGAGCCTGCATTATGAAGTGCTTTCATGCTGGACATTTGCACTCATCCATTCCTCTGCTGTGTCCTATCCAGAAGTGCATGCAGTGGAAGTTATTATGTCTATAACTACATACCTGCTGTTGGCATGGGTAATGACAAAGGTGGAATTAATAGTTCTGCGGTTTGTACCCCCAGTGTTTACATTATACATAACTGAACTTATTGTACCCAATTTTTACATTACACAAAGATGGCATTCTGGGTACTGTTCCTTCACTACCATTACCCTACTGTGTAGAAGTCCATCTACCCTACACTGCAATGCAGCTGTACATAGAACCCTAACAACTGTCTGTACACACATAGTGCATTTCTCCAATTACTAGGTATCTGTCACAGCAAATCTGACAGCTTGAAACTTGCAGTGCCTACAGGACAATGCATTGCACAGGATACTGAACACATGCTGATGCAAAGGAATAGTTAAACTGCTCAAAAGACCTTCTGCAGTCAGATGTCTCTGTATACAGAGACAGTATTTTTCCCAATGCATGTGCACACAAGATAATGACTGTGTCATTCCTGTGAAAACACCACATCACATCTATCTATCTATCTATCTATCTATCTATCTATCTATCTATCTATCTATCTATCTATCTATCTATCTATCTCTCTCTCTATGATTGATATGTGTCATTTTGGTGGTTGAATGGTGCATTTGTCATGCAGGAAAAAGCCATTACATCTGATCAAAAATCAGTTGATTGCACATTGTTGACTTTTTTTTTCTGTGTAAGATCGCAAACAGTGAAGAGTGAGGAATATGCCCTTTCCCTACTATAAAGCGATCTTCGTGTTGGGATATGTAATTATCAGGGGGTGGAGGTGCAGGGGGGCAAAAGTACTGTTTAGTTATTGTTATTATTGTTATTATTTTGTACTGTTTCAATCTTTTGTGTTTATGTATAACCAAGTGTTGTAGTATACTCATACATATATGGATAAATAAATAGATAGAGCAAATGATATGCCTTACCCAACTATTTCTTTCTACATACATATAAGCACACATTTATACATACACACATACACAGATAGCTAAATAGCTGACTAGCTAGAGACATAAATACACTCATGCATGTTTTCCCTGATGTGTACCATCCCAGAACTGTGCAGCTATTGAAATACAAGTATCCTTGCTTTTTGCATGGAATAAAAATAGATACTGGTATAGTATAGTGCAATGTCTGCATGTACATGTGTTCCTTTGTACCTCTATCTTTTTTTTTGTCTGCGCACATGGTTTAAAAGTTGTCACCATTAATATGTATATGTATATGTACGTAAGGCAGTATGACAGTGTGCTACATATTAGAAGCATGAGTGTATGTGTTGTACATGTGTTGACAGATATTCAGGTGTCTGATTTATTTGTTCTACATGTGCATGGGTATGCATGCTGATTATGAAGATGTTCATTACACTACTCATGAAGAGATGTTGGCATGCACATTCAATATGCAGTCTGCATGGTTATATCCAAGTACACCAAATCATTTGAGCTAGACAGTCTGAGAAATACAGATACAACACATCACATATTTAATGCAGCTCTTTCTGCACAACATCACACAGATTTCTCAGCACACTTCCAGCATGATTTCACTTCATAACCCCACCTTACCTTGTGGTACAGTACCATGCATTGGCACCTCCCAGTCCATGGTGGTTGGTTAGCCTTTCAGGAGTCCACAGTTTGTATGCCTGCACACACGCATATAGCAGATCAACAAATATCATGAAATATAACCACATTTATCAAGCATGGTTGGCACAGATCACTGAACATAATGCTGCATTTAGCTATGTTAAACTGTACAGTTTTACAACTAAAACTCTGTGCGTGTATGCATCTAGATGATGGCTACTGCACTATCCCCCATTTTTAACAGTTAGTTTAACTCACAGCAATTGCCTATTACACATCTGTGAATGGAGGTCATTTTATATCCAGTGCTTGCTGTAATATCTGTCACACAAATATATCCCCCTGCCTGGTATGACATAATACTAGTTCTACATGACCATATGGCATTTATAGAATATCAGGAATTATACAACGACCCCCCATTAATATTCCAAAATGTGCACACTGATTGGTCAGTGTGCACATTGTAAATCAGACTTATACTAATGGAAAAAGGTCCAGTCGCCCGGACTTTTTCCATTAGTATAAGTCTTTTTTTTTTTTTTTTTACAGCAATGGAGAACGCAAGATCTCCGTTGATTTTTAGACACTGTCTCGCTATGTTAAAGGAGTTTAACATTGTGAGACAGCTTTAAAAAAAGTAATGGAGATCTTCCTTTCTCCGTTGACTTTTTTAAAGCTGTCTTGCTATGTTAAATGGGTTTAACATAGCGAGACAGCTTTAAAAAAAGCAACAGAGATTCTCTGTTACTTTTTTTAAAGCTATCTCGCTATGTTAAACTCCTTTAACATAGCGAGACACTTTGTAAAAAGCAACGAAGATCTTGCTTTCTCCATTGCTTCAACCCACAGCTTTGATGTACTGCATAAGCATACGCATGCGCAGTACATCAGAACTGCCGCAAAATACCAGACAGCTGCAGAAGGGCAGCACGGAGGCATACACAATGCTATTATTTAAGAAAAGTATTTTTTTTCTTAAATAATGTCATTGTATAATAGCTATAACCCACTCCTGGGTGTGGGTAATGCTGGATTTACCCACGATTGTCTTTGTTTGGCCACTCGGGCTTCGCCCTCGTGACCAAACCACACCAACCCTGGGTAAATCTAGCATTACCCACACCTAGGCTTAGGTTATTGCTTAAATAGAACATTTTTTTTGCTAAGCAACTGAAGATGTTAGAGTGTGTAACCAATTACCTAATGTTGTCCCACACCATATTGTCTTAGACATACTCCAATGACTATTCCCGAATCTGCTAGTGCAAGCCACCATGCTGGTATCTCACATGGATGACAGTCAGGCAGATTAATTTCCTCCATTATAGATGCTGTATGATCTACTCACATTTAGTAATTATCAGGAACACTCTCTGAGATCACCACATCAATCCTTCTATCAAGAGTACACATGAAACACAGCCATGGTCTATCTTTTAATTCAGTCTACTAGCTATCTCCATAATCTCACTCTCAACAGAGTGCCAACCTGTTTTCTCTCTACTGTAGCATAACATAAATTACTTGATAATTTATTACTCTAAACCTTAGTGCACTCCTTGTATTTATGGGTGAAGCTTCCAATGAAATTGTTACAGTATTTGCCATTTGTAAATATCTAACTTATAGGTTATTAGTTTTATAAACTGTACTTGCTTCTTCTTATAAATTGTTTTTTTCCCTTTCCCTCCTACATTTATTTGACTTCAGATATGCTTGACCCTTCTTTCTTCCATGTCCTTACATAAAATCTTTTCTTTACACTTTTTTCTAATTGCTGTTTGCTTTATTCCTCCCAAAAAAATTTCAACTCACTCTAATATATAACTACATACAAGCTAACCATAAACATTCCAATTTTTGTAGATCAATAACTATTGACAAATGTATTTAATTTTCTTTAATAATTTTAGTTTCAACCAATACTTGGTGTAGTACCTTCACCGCGGTGGTGGTGCTGCGGTAACATTGTCGCCTCACAGTAAGACGCTGTCCGGTTCGATTCTCAGCTAGAGCATCTTCTGCTTGGAGGCATGCGTGAATGGGCGTACCTTTGTTGAAGGTTGTGCATCAGGCCTGGCAAGCCGGTACATAAAAATCAACTGCCAATCATTAGCAGACCAGAGTTCCGCTGTGGCGACCTCTAACCGGGAAAAGCCGAAAGACACAAACAAACCTTTTGTTCTCATCATAACATCTATTTTTTTCTTGGCATGCAACAGTCACTAAACTAATAAATGAATTTATGATAGGTGTAGAATCTTTTTTTTTCCAAATATATTATAATTGTTTTTCTACCTATGGTCAGCAATGTCCATATCAACGAGAAGTGTGATGAATCTATACACCCAGGAATTGGTGACTTAGCACAAGAGATTACAAAATTATACAGTTATCTGTCCACAAAGCTTTAGAAGTAAATGTATTTTTTGCTTTATTCTTAATGAAAGAATTGTTAATTTTTATTTTATGTCATCTGTTTCATTTATTTCTGTTATTGTAATTTATCGTGTCTCTGTCATTGCAGATCAGTTCATGGCTTAAATGGTATTCGGCAAGGTTTGCTTGCCCATTTAACAAATGTAAAATAAATAAATAAACTGGTCTATTTTCAGTTTGTTTTTTTTAATTCTGCTTGCTGTAAATATGAGCATCCCTGTGTTATACACATGACCATGTAACATGCCATGCAGGCAGCTTTCACTACTTAATGGTGTCACAATCTAATTTTATTCTGCATGCACACTGGTGCTTGATTCTTGAGGTATGTTTTAGACACTTGACATTACAAATGCCTTCATAGACCTATGGAATCAGAGTTTATGAACAGTAGTTTTTGTTGGTTATGGCTGCGAAGAGGATGTACCTCACTATGCTATCAACGATTTTGGAAATCCCTCAGCATTCCATGCTAATTAACTTAATTAATGAAGTGTGGCATACATGCATTTAAATAGCTTCTGACAGCATATATCACTTTCCAGCACTTAGAAACAGATATTTATAAAAACTACAAAAAATAATCACCAGCAATGGAAAGTACTGACACAGTTTCATAAAATTAAGCACTGTGAACTTTAGAGTGTCCTTTTTTTTTTGCAAATTGATATATATATACATATATATATATATATATTATATTTATATATATATATATATATATATATATATATATATATATATATGTATATGTATATACACACACATATATATATATATATATATATATATATATATATATATATATATATGTGTATTTGCTCTATACTGATAAGACATGTTGCTTTGTCAGTATGTTCTATATTTTAATAACTTTACTTGTAAATTCAACTTTCAGGACATGTAAGTCATCTGCAATTGTATTTTGCTCTGTTTACATAGTGCTGAGTGTGTTACTGTAATACTGACTGCTTTTATTTTTGTCTCAATACGTATTCCAGGAGGTATGTCCACGTTTACCTTTACTTTCATATTAAGTTGCAAGAGGTATCATAAGGATATATGATCTCCCTGGGCATCTGCATCTATTCCTGAGTATG
Source organism: Protopterus annectens (assembly GCF_019279795.1). Classification (NCBI taxonomy): domain Eukaryota; kingdom Metazoa; phylum Chordata; order Ceratodontiformes; family Protopteridae; genus Protopterus; species Protopterus annectens. The sequence continues at coordinate 1,432,665,660 of NC_056726.1, forward strand.
TATATATGGCATCCACAACTTATTTTTTTGTAGTTACATAGTTTTACATGTGTTACTAACCACTTATAGCTTCACATAAATGCTTTGATCCAGGAGATATGTTAGTGTGCATGGTCTTGCTAGATAAACACATCCACTCTCACATTTGTGTGCCATTTGTGAATCTATTTTATCTATCAGGACACACACATCTGCAGATTATAAGTAAGGTGGCATAAAGCCTATATATTAGGTTCATAGGTTCATACTAGGCTATCTGCCCTAGGGCATTTATAAGCCTAGCCAGAGTGTGTGTGGCTTTCACTACCCCTTAGGATGAGAATACTATACCCATTAGTTTGCTGTGCCTCTGTCCAGCAGTGACACAGAGATGATTCCCGGGGTAAACCTATGATCTCCCATCCACTCGTCAAGATTTCTCTTGAACAGAGTCAGTGAGGGGCTCTGCCTCACATGGACTGGGATTCTGTTCCATAGTGTAGGGAGTCTCTGGGTGATGAATCTGTCCCTCCAGCACGTCCTATTTATATCTGTGTTGAGGTTTAAGTCTCTTGTTCTCGTGGCTCTTGTGGATTTGGATTTTTTGAGGTGGAGCATGTCCATTAATTCCGGGTTGGACATGGCCTTGTATGTCAGGCACAGATCACCTCTGAGCAGACGGTATGCGACTGAATAGAGCTGGAGTTTCTTCAGTCGGGCAGCGTATGACATATGTTTGAGCCCCTTTATCCTTTTGGTGAGGAACTTTTGGGGTCTTTCCAACTGCTGCAGGTGTCTGGTAAGGTACATTCCGAATGGGGCGTTGTACTCGATCATTGGTCTGATAAGTGAAGAGTACAGGGGTACAATGACCTCTCCTGATCTGGATGTGAATCCCTTCATGATCAGGTGGGCAATGTAGAAGGTCTTCCTAACCACTTTGGCAATGTGAGTGTCAAAAGAGAGGTTACTGTCAACTTGGGTCCCCAGGTCCCTGATAACTTCTTCCATGTTTAATGGATTACCACCTATGTGGTAATTAGGGGTTACCTTGTTTTTCCCAAAGGGTATGACTATACATTTTTTGGCATTTAGCTTAAGGCCATGGCTCTGGCACCAGTTATCCATTTCTATGAGACCTGTCTGGAGGATGTCTGTCTCTGATGGAGTGTCAATTATGGTGCCCAGTTTGCAGTCATCTGCAAATTTTGTCAGCAACAATCCCCCTATGTTTGCCTGCACGTCAGAAAAATAAATGCCGAACAAGAGGGCGCCCAGGACTGAGCCCTGTGGGACACCGCTCGTGACCGGCTTAGAGTCTGACATGGCACCAGCAACTCTAACCCTGTGGGTTCTGTCCTTGAGCCAGTTTGCAACCCATCTTGTGACATATGGGTTTACATCTAAGCTGGTGAGCTTTTCTATGATGCCCGAGTGGGGTATTGTGTCGAACGCTTTTGCTAGGTCAAGGTAGGCTTTGTGAACTGCCTTACCCTCATCAATGGCCTTAGTGACTGTTTCGAAAAAGTCAACCAAGTTCAAGAGGCAGGATCTGCCCTTGACAAAGCCAAATTGGGTAGGATCCAGTGTCTGTAGGTCCCCAATGTCTTTATTTATGAGTTCCATTATGATCCTCTCCTAGCTTTGCAGACAAGGCTCATCAAGCTTATGGGGCGGTAATTTCCAGGGTCCGTAGAAGCACCGCCTTTGTGGAGTGGGACCACAGTTGCCGTACGCCATTCTTTGGGTATGTATCCTGTAGTAAGGCTAAGATTAAACAGCAGCCTTATGTGTGGGTTTAGTTCCTCATTGAGTTCATGTAGCACACAGCCGGAGACACCGTCCGGTCCCATTGATGCTGTGTTTTTTGCTTTAGAGAGAGCAGCTCTCACCTGGGCATCTGAGATGTTTGGGAGGCTAGACTCTGGTGGGATAGATATTTCTCCTTTTGGGGGGGGGGGAGAAATTTGCACTGAACCTGTCTGCCAGTATGTTGGCAAAGTCTGTGGGTTCAGTGATTTTTGTATCATTTTGGACTAATTCTGAGCATATCTGGGAGTTTCCACCCAGGTTTCTAACATAGCTAAAGAAGGCCTTATGATTGTCTTTTGTGTCTTTAGCGATTTTTCTCTCAAAGTTGGCCTTGGATGATTTTATGAGTGATCGTAGTTTTTTGCTAGTATTGATCAGAGATGCCTTCCCTTTTAGGGATTTTGCTCTGTCATGTAGTAGCTTTCTCCTCTTGTTGTAAAGTTTGTTTATGGCTGGGGTCCACCAGACTGGGCGCCTGCCTTTGGTGGAAAGGGTCTTGATTTTATTAGGGATTGCTTGATCCATACATTCCTGGAGGTGCTCGTAGAAGGCATTTGTAAGGGTTTCAGCAGCGTGGGTTGTGATTTCCACTGGCTCGGGGGCCTTGAAGGATACCACTCCAGTCTTGAGAAGTGTAAAGTTTGCTTTTGAGAAGTTCTTCACTGTGGTCTTTTTTGCTGGGGTTGGGGGCGGCATGTGGATATCCAGTGAGATTAATTTATGGTCTGATCTCACCAATGAGGGATATACTTCCGGTGTGGAGCATTTTGTCCCCATGTTTGTGATGATCAGGTCTAGTATATTTTCTCCTCTTGTGGGAATGGTGGCTAGTTGTTCCATAGCATTTGAGTTTATGAACTCCAGGAACCTTTGGGCTAGGGTGTTGGGGTTTGAGTAATGTTCCCAGTCTATGTTTGGGTAGTTGAAGTCACCCAATATGATGGTGTTTGGAGAGACATTCATAATCTCCAGTGTCTTCAGAAAGGCTGTGTGGGTTTCCTGAGTTTGAGATGGTGATCTGTAGCATGCTACAAACTGTAGGGCAGTTTTACCTATGGTTAATTGCACCTGGATGGTCTCCGATGCTTCGTGCATTGTCACTAACCTGGAGGTGTGGGTATCCTTTACGAATATGGATACTCCCCCTCCTTTTGTGGTTCGGTCCGGATTTTGGGGCTGGAACGCATGATATGAGGTATAACCTGATAGCGATGGGGTGCTCTCAGGAGCCTTGAACCAGGTTTCAGTCACAGCACAGACATCAATGTTCTCCATACTGAGGAGGGCTTCGAGGGCGTGCATCTTGAGGTTTAGACCTCTGGCATTGGGCAGTATTACCCTTAATTTTTTTCCATTTTTCTTTTCTAGGGCTGTAGGTTTATCATTTGAGCCTTGCCTAAAAAAGGCACTATGGGGGTGGCAAGAGCCTTTGCCAATATCCGGAAGCCCAGGGGTGACAGGTGCAAGCCATCCCTTGCGAAGCAGCATGGCTTGTCAAGCATGTCATCCCAGGCAGACAGACATTGGATCCCCTTAGAATGACACCAGTAATTAAGCCAATTAATAAAGCTGATCATTTTGTCTCTGTATTGTGGCATCATTCTTGGTGAGGGTAGGATACTGCTCAGGGTTAGGGTCATACCGGCCTGGGCTACATAATCTGAGAGCTCCTCTATGTCTCTTTTCATGTAGTCCAGGGAGGAACGTCTCAGGTCGTTCACACCGGCATGGACAATGACTGAGTCATACTTGTACTTGCTGTGGAGTGACCTGAGTGCTTGTGTTATGTGGCAGATTCTAGCGCCCGACAGGCAGCTTACTGTGATCTTTTCCTTGTTCAGTCTGGTGAGTGGGACATCAGTGTGTCTGACTATGGAGTCACCTATAACAAGTGTGTCTGGCATTGTGTTTGGCCTTAAGGGCTGTGACTGTTTAGCACACTGACTTTGAGAACTATGTGTTGCATGTCTTATGTCTTGAGGTGGCAGTTTCTTGGGTGTCTGCTTTGGAGGCCTCTGTAGTTTTGGTAGATTCTTGATCAGTGCCTCCGAGTATGTCTTTGTGTGTTTATGTGTTTGTTTTGCAGTTGTGATAGTTCAATGTGAAACTGGGTTTGTAGTTTCAAACCAGATTACAGTAGTTAGTAATAAAGATATGAAATAACTGCAAAAAGAGATCCCTGTAAAAAAACTTTCACTGGGAACTTTCACTGGGGATTGGGGACTGAGAGCTGTTAGTTTGAGATTTTTTACTTAAAGGTAGTTGCTAGTCATAAGGCAGAATAAAAGAATAGCCACGGGATTTATGACCAAAAAATTCTGTGCAGGAACAGTTTCTGCACGGGATATGGCCGCCGAGTGATCCAGCAAACAGCTGATCTCACATGCACGAGTGTGTCTACACTGTTCTTGCATGGATACGACTGCAGAATGATAATTACCTCATTTGCTGATGAAAACCATGCAAATGAGGTGAATTAGTGATTCAGCAAACAGGCAGGTATCCATGCAAAAACAGTGTTAGTTGCAGAAAAGTGTTTGGTTACTAACTAAACACATTTCTGCAAATAACAAAATGGAGGATGACAGCTCAAATAAAAGCATGTATTATAATCTGTAGGCATGCCAATGGCAAAATATATGGCCATTGACATGGAAAAGTGTTTACATTTTATAAAATGTAAGTTATTTTGTTTTTTGGTCAATTTCAGCTGTTTAAGCATAGGGCAGTAGTGCAAAAGTAGGATTGTGCCGAAAATAAAAAGAAATGTAAATCTCGATTTCAAGTAAATCTACATTTTGCCATTATAGTCTATGGCATGCAGAATGAAAACAATACCAGGGAACAGAGGTTTCTCAAGGGAAAAGGCTCTGTATTAGTGCAGTAACTATGGACTAAGGCAATGGAGTATGTAAATGAGGGGAAATTTACTGAATCACAAAAATCTTCTAAGTGCCAAACTGCACCTAACCATGTAGGTGCTCTAGCATGATGATGTAACTAGGAGGAGCAACAGACATGAACAGGGGGTGTGTAAGGCATGTTGTAAGCACGTTGGAGGCCTATGGCACAGAGATAAGCTTACTTAAGCACAGCTAAGTAAGGGGGTGTGTCTGAGGCTGTATTGACTTATTAAATGAAATGAAGAGCGTGTTCGCATCCAGGGAGGGCCATTTCTTTGTGTTTACATTAGTTAAATGAGTTTGCATGGCATGCACCCAGTCTAAAAAAAAATGGAAATAGCAGAACTGTTTACATTTGGACACTGGATTTGCGCGGCTTGCCTCGGGGTTTAAAAGGGGAAAAAAGGAAAAAAAGGAAAATAGTAGAAAAAAAAGCAATCAAGAACAAATTACATAGCTAGCAGGTGGAATGCATCATAGTCAGCCAATCATACAGACAGCATCTGCAGCACAACAGTCTAAACTATGGAAACACCTTACAGTCTTGTTTTTCCCACATAGGCTGCACCATTGGTGTACACATGTGGAGGAATTTTAAATGGAAATATGTTAGGGGCTGCCATTGCTTTGATCCATCAGTATGTGCTACAGGCTGAGGCTGGAGAGGAGGATAATGCTGACAACTGCCACAGATCAAGGAGGAGGAAAAGAGTGTTCAGATCCAGGGTAACCTACTAGGAGATATATGATCGAGGGATAGTAGAGCACTACAGGGTGCACAGGGACATACTTCAGCAAATCATCAAGCTGTACCTGCCCCACCTCAGACCCAGAGCCAACAGAGGGGAACCCATCCCAGTGGATACAAAGGTATGTGTAGCCCTAAGAATACTAGCTACAGGTACTTTCCAAAGACCAACTGGGGATATCATGAGGGGGGGTCTCACAGGCATTTGCATGCAGGATACTCCACCAGTTCCTGGATGCCATGCAGCCACTTGCTGATGAGCACATTAAATTTCACAGCACCCATGAGGAGAGGACCAGCAATAGGCATTTCTTCCACCATGTAGCAGACTACCTGGAGGTACTGGGTGCCATAGACTGCAAGCACATCCACTTCAAAGCACCACCTGGTGACAAGGGTAAGGTCTACCTAAACCACAAGGGGTTCCACTACATCAACTGCCAGGTTGTCTGCAATGCCCAGGGCTTTATCATGAATGTGTGTGCTAGCAGCCCTGGAAGCTATCATGACTCCCACATCAGGCATTCATCACAGCTGTACCAGGCATCTGCCAGTGGGGAAATCCCATATGGCCATCTGGGGGGGGCTGCTGGCTATGCACTCGAGCCACGGCTGATGACACCCATAAGAAATGCACACACACCCACACAAGAATGCCATAATGAGGCACACGCACAAACCATTATAGAGCATCTATTTGGGATGCTCAAGTTATGGTTCTGCTGCATTGACATATCTGGTGGAGCCTTGCAGTACTCTCCAGCCAGATATGCACACATGTTCATTCTATATGCCATGCTATGCAATATGATCCTGTGGAAATTGCTGCAGCAGGAACAAAATGAGGAAAGGCCACACAGCCCCCTACTATTGCCTAGGTCTCCAAAGGCACAGAGAGACTCGGAGGAGGAACATCCTGAGCCTGCCCCTGTAGGAAGACAGAGGCATGCCCAGTATGCCCTGGCCTTGGCAAAGAGGCAACTCATAGCACATACACTACCACTATAGGAATCGAGGGACTGATATCTCTCTCTCTGACTTGCACACTCAGTAGAATGGATGCCAAACATCACACCAACTATACTTTACCATGTATAGGCAGTTTACTGCGTGCGTCTGACATAGTCATCTCTCAAGCACCATCCTCACAACTGCCTCAGACACAAGACAAGTCAGTCTTCTTAACAATAAATGAACATAGTAGAATTTTTTCATAGCATATCTATTGTATTGATGCAAGCATGCAAGTGAATGGGGTGGTTTACTGGGATAGCAGCAGACAACTGACAGCTATGTGGGACAACAGGAAGGGTATGCCCACTACTGGCTTACTCGCACTATGCAGTACCACCCTAGTTAACAAATCCCACTGCAGTATATGTGTTGAGCCAAATAACTGGGGGGGGGGTCATAGGTCACATGAATGGATGTTAAAGTGAGGGCCCCATACTCATCCACATCCTCACTCAGCAGATCAGCTGTAGAAAACCATACAGAAACATCTGGCAAAGGCTCCCAAATGGAGACATCCATGAAGTTCCCACCTACAGACTTACACAGTGATATCACAGCAGGTCTGGCAGTGGCAGTATGGCTCTGAAAGGTAAGAAGTCTGAAACTAAAAATGTTTATGCCAGAACAATCTGACCTGTGTTCGATACTGTTATGCCTGTAGTCTCAAAGATAGAGCACACTACTATGCTGAATGGAACCAAAATGTTAAGCAAATATCAGCACAGTCAGAGCAAATGTGTATTGTGTACAGATCCACCACCTAGTCCCATAGAATTGCAGTAACATGTCCCTAGCCTTAAGCAGCATCCAGCTGTCAACTATAGTGATGGCTCAACGTGAACAGAAAGCAATTGTCAGTAACACCCAGTCAACTTACTGGTGCCATCTAAGGGGTGTCCACTGCCTGGCAGCCTGGGAACATATGATCATCAGAATGCACTGCCTTGCTACAGATGGCCTGCATCTGTCACATCTGGCCTACAGGCCTCTGGCAATTGCCCATGCCTCACCCACACTGCCCCATTAGGGAGTGACATGGGGTCCATAACACCAATATAACACAGTCTACAAAATTCAAAGAAAGGCCATGCTGCTAACTGCTAGGAGCAAACCTGCCAGCCTCAGAGAGCCAGAAATCTGGACAAAGCCATGAATAATGGGGTGATAAAGCTCCAAAGTGTAGGACACCTTTGAAATACTGGTCTAATAATGTTAGAAAGTTGATGGAATGATTGTATTAGCATGGAATGTCTGAAGGGTATAAAGTCTGAAACTACAAAGTCAACTGTCAGTAATATCTGACTTCAACCCTGAGTGCCTTGCCAAACACTTTTTATTGAAAAACACACTTGTTTGTGTAACTAACCAGATATATGAGTCATGAATCTGGACATTCTGTGAAACTCAGTACAGTTGACAGGCAGAGCTAGGAGTCTAAACATGGGAATGCACTCATTGCAGGCAGTCCTAACCCTGGAAGATGGTGACATGTCTGCACCCACAGAACCCTGGGCCACAGCCATGGGGGGTAACACACCTTTCCCTGATCACTCATCCTATGCAACATCTTGAAATCAAAATTTGGCCAGCCAAGCCAAATGAGGTGGGCCATACATATATGTGAGACACACACACACACATCCCCAGGGTGGTCAAACAGTCTGACACACACAAGACCCTCCAAGTGCAGTCAACCTTCGACAAGACCCCTATGCAAAGGACTGGTTAACTATAGGCCAACATATCTGACCCAGGACATGCCCCCAATATATCTCATCCCCTATAGATCTATCTGGAGTCTGCCTGTTAGCCTGATCCTGTCTGACTTATATATATATATATCCAACCGTGGACTGGAAATCAAACCATAACAGAATAGAAATGCACAGAGATTCCATCATTGTATGACCATTTCCACAGCTCCAGCAGTCAATTGATTGGAGGCACACCTCCCAACAAGCTGGATTTTGCAAGAATGCCTAGCATTTGTCCCATAATATTGGTGTATGCATCATCCATCATGTATTCCTCTGGTAAATCACCATGATAATCTGAGGAGGTATGTCATGAGGTACTGAAACAATACATGACAGTGTCAAATGTCATATATGTCAGATGTCTGCTAAAACAAACCCTGTAACCTAGCAACTCATACATTACTAAGAGAAATAGTCACAAATCACCATATTGCCCATTGTCTTCCCATTTTGATAGGCTATCTCCAGATAACCTCCACCAACAGGTTGAAAAGTATGGCTATAGCACAAAATAAACTGGACTGGAGTACAACAATCCTTGGAATGGAGTCCCACATTTACTACAGAAGGTCACACTGGGCATGCTCATACACTTAGAGAATTGTAAGTAGGATCTATGAATTAACAGGTATTTCCCACACACTGAACTTCCCATTGCCCTACTTTAGCAGTCCTGAAGATATCTGTCAACATAGAAGTACCTTCCATCAGACCTCATCCTTATAAGCTCTGTGGTATGTGTGATAACTGTGTAACACTATAGTACAAATAATGTGTTAGATAGAAGTTCTAATCTCAGTCCTAGTAAATGGAAAAGTGTGTGGGTGTGTGTGGGTGTTGTCATCGAAGTACTTTTCATCAAGCCTCAGCCCTATAATTTCTGTGGTGTGTGTGATAACTGTGTAACACTATAGTACAAATAACTAGTTAGGGAGGAGTTCTAATCTCAGTCCTAGCAAATCTAGAAGTGTGTGTGTGTTTATAAGTAAAGATTTTGTGTCCATTCAAACCCAGTACACTTCTCATGTCCCTACTTTAGCAGTCCTGCAGATATCACTCACCTTAGAAGTCCCTTTTGTCATGCCTCAGCCGTATAAACTCTGTGGTGCATGCGATAATTGTGTAACACTATAGTACAAATGACTAGTTAGGTAGGAGTTCTAATCTCAGTCCTGGCAAATGTTAAAGTGTGTGATTTTGGGTCCATTCAAACCCAGTACACTTCCCATTGCCCTACTTTAGTAGTTCTGCTAATATCAGTCACCTGAGAAGTCCCTTTCATCAAGCCTCAGCCTTATAAGCTCTGTGGCACATGCGATAACTGCATAACACTATAGTTATAAGTAACTAGTTAGGTAGGAGTTCTAAGCCCAGTGTGTGTGTGTGTGTGTGTGTGTGTGTGTGTGTGTGTGTGTGTGTGTGTGTGTGTGAGAGAGAGAGAGTGTAAGTGTGTATATATGTAGTTTAAACTATTTTGTGGCCTCTCTCACCCAGTACATCACCCATTGCCATACTTTACAAGGGCCAATGATGTTCCTCACCTTTGAAGTACCTTTGGACAACATTCATCCTTTAAGCTCCATGGTTCATGTGATAAATGTGTAACACTGTAGTAGCAATAAATAGGTAGGGGTTCTAATCTCAGACCTGCCAAGTGTGTGTGCAAAAACAGTATCCTGTGTGTTGGATGGTTGTTGTGTTTGTGTGTGAACCATGTCTATTGGGGGTGGGTTTTGCTACTTTTTGCTGTTGCCCACCCAATGCATGCCCCAGTGTCCACATTACAAGGCCCACAGTTGTCATCCACTGTAGAGGGACCTGTAGACACTCTGCAGCCCTATAAACATTGTGCCATGTGCAATAACTATGTTACAGTATGGAACATATAACAAAATAAGCAGCCCTTCTAATCCTTGGATATCACTCCCCACTCAGGAATCATACACACTCAGGTAGGCTGCAACCCCTACATCAGTAGGTGGCCTGCAAACTGCCTCACAGATAGAACCCACAGTGTGAAAGCAGCAGACTCCATGTCAGACTGCTGAACAGTCACGAGTGAAGTCCCACAGGTTGTGGACCTGAGTCCCCTCATGTTTGGGATCCACACCTCTGAAGACCAGCTCAATACAAAGGGACCCTGACTGACAATGTTTGCAGATGACTACAAGATGGGTGCTATTATTAACCCCCCCCCCATGTGAGGTTGACATCCTTCACAAAGGCCTCTCTGACCTGTGACTGTTGTCAGAACCCTGGACATAAGCTCAATGACAGTTGATGTCCTGCAATCCCCTTTGGGTAAGACATGGTTCACATAAAGTAAACCAAAAGCAAGAGCCAGCAACTGTAAGCTGTGTAAAAATTGTTTAATGGAAAACAAGAAAATAACAGACCAGTTTCAGCTATTGAATTAACCTAGCCTTTATCAGGGTTAATATGCCAAACATCTTGTAGTCCTTATATACAGATACAAATAATTAGTCAAGAAATTTAATTGGTGAGCTCATGAATATTAATTTAGACCAGGCTGGAACAATCCACCTAACCTTACAATCCATTTTTTCTCTTTAGCATTTAATTTGCTGTGCCAGCCAGATTTGTTAGTTCTGTCACCTACTATCTTATCAATGATAGTAAAATGAAATGTTGCTGTGGTATGTTTTAAAGTGGGTCTGTATAGGGCATTACTCATCCTTTTACATTTGACATCACTAAGATGCTCAGATACATAATCTGAGGGGTCTGGATGTCTGTCCTATATAAAATGCATGACAGCTACAAGTAACCAGATATATAATCCAATCTGTACTGCAGTTTGCAAAACGTATATCAAATATAGTCACACAATTACTGCTAGAGAATTTTTTGGTCTTCAACACATATTTACAATGGCAGCAGTGGCCACATGGCATACAGCCAATTAGCTTATCCTCAGATATGGAAGTTTGAATCATGTTCTGGTGTGGTGGTTCATGATGATGCTTGTAATGATTAAAATAAGATCCAAGATTCTTCCCTTTCCTAAACGAAAACTTGCAAGTGTCAGCTAGATGTTGTAACAAAAAATTATCTGCTAAAAGGATATTCCAATGCCATCTGATGGCATCAATGACTCTGTTGGTGTTCCTACTATATGTGGTGATAAACCGTACGGTGTTGTAAAGTAATACATTGATGGTAGTCCACTGAACAGTGATGTTGGTATAAGGGAACTGGGAACACAGGTTGACAGTGAGCTATCTGTTGACCACAACAGTGCTACTATCTTCCGAAAGTCCTTCCATGTGTCACTTCTCCTGACTAAGGGTGTTGAATCCGGGAAGTAAAAGGACAGAGTTTCCCTGTAGTCTCCCCTCAGTAGGCCAATCAATGTGTACTATGGCTCATTTGCGATGTACCCCACTGGACACCTGCAACAACAGGAGAGGCTGCAAATGTACCTCACAAAGAGGATCTTAGATACTGCACACTTGCTCCATATGGACAGACTCCAATACCTCCAATGAATCTCTGTCACATATTGGCTACTTAGGTGTGATCTCTGCCTGACATACACAGCTATGTCTGACCCAACCCTGTCAGGAATGCTACATCCGAAGAAACCAATCTGTCCACACAACATGCCCCAGATCCCTCAAGCCCATCCTCACAATCAACAGGGCATGCTGGAGTGAGAGGTTCATAACACAGAGACTGGCCACGCTATGGAATAGACATCACATACATGTCAAGCAGGGCACATCACTGTCCCTCTTCAAGACAAATCTGGAGGAGTGGATGGGGAATAGAATACAAACCCTGGGGATCATTCCAGTGACTATACTCAGTAGACACACTGAGAAGTATTGTCAGGTGGCATGATGCCAGTGTATTCCCATGGGCTAGCCTTGTAAAGCCTCCATGGCCATTTGCCAAGTACATACCTATGAATCTTTGAATCTGTCAAATGTGTGTGTGTGTGTGTGTGTGTGTGTGTGTGTGTGTGTGTGTGTGTGTGTGTGTGTGTGTGTGTGTATCTCAATTCTGTCAAGTGTGTGTGTGTGTGTGTGTGTGTGTGTGTGTGTGTGTGTGTGTGTGTGTGTGTGTGTGTGCATTAGTGTGCATCAGTGCGCATAAGAGTGTTTGTGAGTGTGTTAACATGTGGGTGAAAGTAGTTAGAGGCCCGTTGCACCCATTACAATTACCATTGCCATACCTTACAAGTGCTGTAGATGTTGTTCACTATATAGGTACCTTGGAATTCTCCCCAACCTATAACCTCTGTGGTAACTGCATAACACTATAATACCAATAACTACACAGGTAGGGGTGTTAATATGATTCCTGGCAAATGTGTGTGAGAGAAGAGTATTGTGTGTGTGTGTGTGTGTGTGTGTGTGTGTGTGTGTGTGTGTGTGTGTGTGTGTGTGTGTGTGTGTGTGTTTGTGTTTGTGCATTGGTGTGTATAGCAGTGATTGTGAGTGTGTAGGCTTATATGTGACACTATTATGAGTACCCACCATTGGCATACCTCACAAGGCCACATAATGTTATTCACCTTACAGGTACCTTGTAACACTCATCACACTAGTAGTCCTGTGCCACCTGCATTAACCACATAATAGTCTGGTACCACAACTTGATGGGTAGGGGTTCCAAACACAACACTGGCAATTGTGATACTGTGTGTGCATGTGTGTGTTGTGTGTGTGTGTGTGTGTGTGTGTGTGTGTATGTGAATAGTACTCTCTGTGTGTTTGGTTGACACAATATCCTCTAGGGTTGGGGTCATTAGCAATCTGAGGTGTGTGCACCCACCACATTTATCATTGTCCACTTTACAAGAGCTGATGTCAACCACCATAGACTTATATACAACCCCTCAGCCCTATAAGCTGTGAGGCACATGCAAGAACTGTTAGTCAGATATGGGAAATGTGTGCAGATACAGCTGTATCTTGGCTATGACATAGTCAGTGTGTTACAACACTGCCATACCCCTCATTGGTGATGTCTGCAGGGCCACATCCTGCTGACACACAGACACCTGGAACACAAACAGAATACAGCATGTGAGAACACATTCACTTAATGTTATTAACACTGATAATGCATCATGGCTGAAAAGGTACACACACACTCTGATGTGTACCCATTACAAATGTCAGATGACAGTACTTTACACAGCATTAAATAGCTACACTCTACTAAAGTTACCCTGTGCACCAGACCCTTATTAGCATTTAAATATAAAGGCAAAAAAAGTGGAGGAACCAAAAGTGTCCAAAAATATAAATGTATTAATAGAAAAAAGACACTTTGGCTGGAGATAAAAACTCTTTAATACAAATAAAAATAACAAAAAGGTAAGCGCTTTCGAGGTAACCCTCTTCTTCAGACCCAACTACAAACTGATAAAAATCCTGGATTGAAATACAAGCACTGACCAATAAAAACAAGGCTTAGGAATACATCATAAACATTAATTAATGAATTAATTAATTAAATTAATTAATTACTGTGGTAAACCTCTTCTCTTCAAAAGAGGTTTTAAAGATGTGCTCTACACAGGGGTATTTTGGACAGAAGTGGACCTTACATGGCAGGGTATACAGTTCACTGCCTCTGGCCATGGACACAGGAACTGGGCCTACCAATGGTATCACTAGCACCACCAGGGTCGAGTCCAGATGAAGTACTACTCCCCGATGGTGACTGCTGCCTGCTGGATCCGCATCCCTGTTGGAACCTGCCAGGACCATGTGTCCATGGCCCGCTACGTAGTGGTATGGACAGCAAAGCCCCTTCAGTAGTGCTGGTGGTACTGCCAGTACAGGAACATGATGGTGCATGGCCATGTAGACCCTCAGCTGATTGTGGTGCTGCCCTATGTCCACGTGGCTGTTGGCCATCATCCGCCAAACGCTCAAGCACAGATATTCCACGGTTGAGGAGTGCAAAGGTCTCCCCCTACTGTCTATCCATGACCTCAGTATACTCACAGATGGCCACAGTGAGGTCACGAATATCGCCATGGACACCAGGGATGTACTCATCCATGACCCTGCATATATATTTGGTGTTATGTTCATTATGTGCCTGTGCCTCCATGATGGCCCAAAACATGAGTCTGGTGACTGCTGCTGTGGCACTTGCATCAGGTGCATGATGGGCTGCATTCCTCCTCCAAGCACCCCTGCCCATCTGCCTGTGTGGGACCTTGCCAGCACTCTGGCTATGGCTAGTGCCTGCACCCTCATTTGTCAGAGTCACCGCACTAGCCTGTTCCATGCCACCACCCACCAACTGTCCATTATCTGTGGCCACTGGTGACGGGGTATGTGTAGCCATTGTGACTGTGTGCGGGAATGAGGTTGACAATAGTGGGATGCCAACTGATGGCACAGATTCAGCCCCTGATAGCCCCACCTGTATCTCAATATGAGTATCATCAAGGTCAGAGTCTGCAGAGACACTAACATCAGAATCAGAGCGGGAGGGACCGCAGATACAATGTCCACCTGTGAGTAAAAAACAACATATGTAAAGTACTACCTGCACTATAAGGTTTGCTGGTATACACACACAAACACACACACACACACACACACACACACACACACACACACACACACACACACACACACGCACACACACACATACAAACACACACGCACACACATACAAACACACACACACACGTACACACACACACACACACACACACACACACACACACACACACACACACACACACACACACACACACACACACACACACACACACACACTGGTGAGGTGCCTCAAAGGCATTCAACAGACCTCACATTAGCTGACTGGGGACATTCACAACACTCGTCAGACAATAACATACACACTTTGGACAGATCCTCAGCATCATGCAGTGCAGCCCTTTCCAATTACTTTTACTACTTATATACACCTCTGTGATATGTCAGTGGTGTTAGTAAGTGATGGCCCTTCACCTACCACACACTACACCCATGTAAATTATTGCTGTTTACCTGTATAGCACTGTGGCAACTCCTACAGAACATACCTCCCAACTGTACAGAGTTTTGCTGAAAAATATAGATGTGGTCTGTTCCTCATAACTCCTGTGTTTGTCTGATACATTACTGGGTTGACCTGTGTATTGGTGCCACTAATTAATGTCCTAATTTGAGGTGCAGACTGCATAACTTGCAGGACATCTAAGTTAAAACAAAGCCAGTTACTCAAACAGCTTCCCAAGCTTACAGTGGATAGAGTAAGTGTACACACACCTGTGAACATGCCAGGATTTTGTGATATATCACATGAGACCTCAGAAGTCAGGTCATAACATTGCCATCATTTCATATGACATATAACATATGCAATACAACTGAAGAACATACACATCAGGTAACATATAGTAAATAAAATAGGTACAATAGGCTGGTTGCACGAGTGTGCACACCCTTAAAGTATTATTCTGTTAAAGCACCTTTTGATTTAATCACAGCATGCAGACATCTTGGGAAGGTGTCTATCAGCATGGCACATCTTCAGTTGCCAGTGTTTGCACACTCTCCTTTGCAAAACACCTCCAACTATGTCAGATTGCAAGGGCATCCCCTGTGCACTACCCTCTTCAGGTCACCCTGCATATATCCTGTTGGATGTAGGTGTGGGATCTGGCTGGACCAGTGCAGAACATTGCATGTGCTCTGGTGAAGCCATCCTTTTGTTGATTTGGATGTATGGTTTGGGCCATTTTTGTGTGGAAAGGTGGAATTCCTCACCATCCACAGCTATGTGGCAGACACCAAAAGGATTGGAGTCACAATGGACTGGTGTTTGGAACTGTTCATAATCCCTGTGAACTTGGCTACAGTCACAGTTTCAGCTTGTGAACATCAACCCCAAAGCAAAACACTGCCATCACCATGGTTCACCACTTGGGAGGTGTCGTTGTGGTGATGTGCAGTGGTGTTATTCCTTCAAACAAACCTGTCAGAATTGTGGCCAAAGAGTTCAACCATGGTCCCATATTAACATAACACATTTTTGCACTTGCTTTTTTGGAGATCTGATTTATTGTTTTCAGACTTTCTCCAGGCCTGGATATTGTTTGCTTTGAGGAACTGCTGACATCCTCCAACCCTAACCTATAGGCAAGACATATGGAGACCAATGAAGATTGTAGTACACACTCAGAACTTGCTGGAGATTCCTGCTACTCTTTCACTGTTGCTGTAGGGTCCTTGCAGCCTCCCTGGCCAGTTTTGGTCAAGTATTCTCATAAAATTGGTGGGATGTCCATTCCTTTGCAATGTCAGTGTAGCCCCATATTTTCACCACCTTTTGACCTGTGTTCCATGCTGTGGAAATGTTCTGATACCCTTCTCTAGGCTGATACATCTCAAACATGTGGTTCCTTAGCAACTTCGTCAGCTCTATGTGAATCATGGCTGTTGCTATAGCATGCAACTGGGTATATGTTAGGATAATCCTGGTAGGGCAGCTGACTGTTGTTTGCTGTTAATCAAAGAGTCTCTGTAAATGATGGCAGGTGTGTACCCAATAAGATGCACTGCGGTAGTTATATCAAAAGCTGCCTCAACACAGTAGTAGCTTCAGCCTGTGCACACATATGCATCTAGGTTGTTGTACTATTGTTATGTGTCGTTATTGTTCCCCTAACAGATTTGTTTGCTTTAAGGTCACATGAATGGTTGGCAGTATTTTGAAATTGTCTATTGTGCTCTCATTTTTGTATATCAGAAATACCTGGCATTCTAACAGGTGTGTACACCATTTATATGCACTGTAGTGCATACCACTAATTTATACAATATGACCCTAGTTTTGGGCCTTTGCACCCCATTTTGTCAGTCTTTGACCAGATATCCTGCAATGACAGATTGTGAGGTATCCTACAGATATATGATCTCTCCTGCAAATAGGCCCCTGTGATGACCACCATGATGCAATGCAGTAAACACCACGACAAGTGAACATGCAGATATTGCCAAATGGCTGAGTGTAACAGTTGTGTGCATGGTCACATGCATTAACTTTAGCATGCTGGGGTACTGGTGAGCCACAACAGGAAAATCCCATACTTACCGGCTTCAGGCTGCTGTCCCATATGTGGCCCAGAGGGACCTATGTTGTTGTGAGGGACAGGTATTGTCAGCAGATTCACATTAGGCATTTGTACAAGATGAATGCTACGTTTCTGTACAGGTACAGTACACACTATGATATTACACATTTTGTTGTCCTTCACCATAGATGTGCACTTATGTGCATTACTAAACCCCACCCACTAATCCATTTTGCACTAACATATGCATCTATAGACTATATAGAAGACCAGTTTAGATGCTACCTCATTCATTGATGTGCTCTTTGGCCATACCTGGGCACTCCTCACCTGTTGCCTGTGTGCCACCCACCTCCACGACTGCTGCTTTCCATGTTTGAGGTTGTGTGGAAGCTACCCCAAGGTTTGCAAGGAGCTCCTCTGTTGCCATAAGTGGGGCTTGTGTGACTGGCGCTCCACTAGTAGCAGTACAGTCCCTTGCTACAGCAGCAGCCCTTTGCTGGGCATGACCTATCAGGTCAGTTGATCTATGCCTGACCTGATCATATGTGCATCCATGGTGGCCCAAGATATTCACTCTGTGGATGATCTCATCCCGCAGGGCTGTCCGCTCCCACAGATTTTGCAGGCTATGGCCAAAAAGGATGGCATAGTTTAAGATTACAGCTTCTGTGATGGCTGCTGTCTCTGCATCGGTGTAAGGCAGTTGCTGCTGCATGGCGCCTGGAAGACATAAGCAGGGAAACACATCAGAGGACCTCAGACATTGCCCAAGGTTCTTTACAGTGCCAGCACATAAATATTGACTATCATTAGCCACCACTTGCAAACACATCATACCCCTGTACCTAGCAACACTGTATATGCATGCATTGTACTCCTGGTCCTGATGTGTCATTTTCTCCCCAGTGAGGGCCAGTACATTGCATAAACCACCACTCATCATTCACTTTTGTGTAGCGGGATGACAGTGGCCATGTTTCTTGCAGATGGGATGTCAATGGTGCTTGATCTTTGCTTGCATACAGTGTGTAATGGAGCTGGAAGCATATGCCTGGGTTCATGTAGGATGCAGACAGGAATGTTATCAGGCCCCAAGGGGACTTGCTTTTGTTAACTTTGATTAGGCAGTTTACACCTGATCCATGATGATGAGGGTAGGGGTGAGTGTACTGTGCATATCCACCTATACTGATGGTGAGCTAGGGGGGGTGATGTTTGCCCAAACCTGTCTGCAGCAGGTTGACTGTAGGTATGGTGTGTGTGCGGATGTGCTGTGATTGACCACCATTACAGGATGAGTTGGGTTGTTGCCTTTGAGACTGCAGACATATGTGAAGATGTCCTTGTGATTGCCCTTAGTAGATGTGTTCAATTTGTACTCATAGTTAGCCTTACAGTAATCAACCTGTGACCTAATATGCTCATTCAGACAAAGGTTGACATGCTGCCCAGTTGGTGCCTGCTCCTACTTTGCCCTGTACAGCCAATACAGCATCCCGTTATGTGCTTTGTGCATTGCTGCTGTCCAGCAAAGGGATTTACTCTACTTTGTTGGAGACGGGTTTTACAAATAAGGTATTTCTTAGGCCATACAGCTATGTGGGTGGTCATATATCTATTTGTAGTAGGCATGGACACAAGGTCATAACGCAGTTGGACACCTCTACAGTTTCAACTTGATACTCATTCCTATTCTAGTACCCATGTCTGTGTCAGGGCAATGCCGCAACCAGTAGCTGTAGAAGTGTAACTCTTTTGGATGTACAGAAACTAAGATTTCACACATATACAACATCTACAGCTTATTTACCTGACATTTTGCATTCCATGTCAGTTGTTATGAGGCAGTCAGGTATGCCTACCCATACATACATATGCACAA
Source organism: Protopterus annectens (assembly GCF_019279795.1). Taxonomy (NCBI): domain Eukaryota; kingdom Metazoa; phylum Chordata; order Ceratodontiformes; family Protopteridae; genus Protopterus; species Protopterus annectens. Next base: position 1,432,684,834 of record NC_056726.1, read on the forward strand.
GTAATACCTGCTATACATTTCTGTTATATGTCAGTATGGCACACTGTAATTACACTCTCGCTGCCCAGTAATTCCTGTCAACACTGTCAACCTGTTAGAGCAGGACATCTGGAGGATGCCACACATGCACAGTGGACTATGGGCCAAGAGTAGTGACACATTCTTCATATTGATGTAACACATATACGTCATTTGATAGTACAGTAGGCTTTTCATTCACGGGCATACCCTGGAGTATGTCCGCCGCTGATATGGCAAGTAGAGAGGAGAAAGGCTAGGAGTGTGGTACTGAGGATAGGACCTTTTAATGTTACGAGTATGAATGGCAAGGGGACAGAGCTAACTGATATGATGGACAGAGGAAAGGTGGATATATTGTGTGTGTCAGAGACCAGATGGAAGGGGGTATCGCTGTGTGTGTCAGAGTTGGGTACAAATAGTTTTATCATGGTGTGTATGGGGGTGGACATGGTATAGTGGTTAACCTGAAGGAACATTATGCCAAGGGTGATTTTAGAGATGATAAAAGTGTTGGATAGAGTGATGTTTACGAGGCTGGGTATTGATGGTGTAATAATGAGAGTTGTTAGTGCATATGCCCCACTAGCTGTGTGTATGATGGGTGAGACAGGAGTACTTTGGAGTGGTTGGTTGAAGTGGTGATGAGTATACCCAAGGGTGAAAGACTGGTGATTGCAGCAGATTTCAATGTGCAAGTTGGTGAAGGGGACAGAGGGGTTGCAGAAGTGATGGGTAGGTGTGGTGTTAAGCCAAGGAATGCAGAATGTGTGATGGTGGTGGTGGAGTTTGCAAAAGAGGTTGGACATGGTTGTGGTGAATATGTATGTTTACAGTACTGTGGGTCATAGGGTGAAATACAAGAGTGGAGGCAGATGCACATAGGTGGAGTATTTCCTATGCGGGTGGGCCTATTTGCAGGGGAATGGAAACTGTAAAGTGGTGACAGTGGAAAGTGTAGTTAGGTAGCATGGAATGTTGATCTGTGGGATGAAGTTGGTAATCAAAAAGAGGGGGAGGAATGTGAGTGAGCACCACAAAGCAAATGGTGGATACTGTAAAAGGGTGATTGTGAGGTTGGTTCAAGGAAGAGTTATGATAGGCAGTGGGTGTCAGTGAAGAGTTACCAAATATCTGGGTAACTACATCCGAGCTAGTAAGGGAGATGAGTAGAATAGGGCTTGGTGTGCCATCTGGACAGAGGATGGATGACAAGTAGACCTGGTGGTGGAATGAGGGAGTACAGGGGAGTATACAGAGAAAGAGACTGACGAAGGAGAAGTGGGATTGTCAGACAAATGATTAAAGTAGACAGGAGTATAGGAAGATGAGGTGCATGGCAAAGACTATGGTGGAAAAGGCTAAAGATGGGGCATCTGGAAGGTTGTATATAAGGTAGGACAACAAGGATGGAGGATAGGACCTGTACCAATTGCACAGACAGATGCAAGTAGCTAGGAAGGATGTTCAGCAAATAAGATGGATAAAAGGTAATGGTGATAATGTACTTATTAGCAAGGAGAGTGTGAAGAGCAGATGGAAACAGTACTTTCATGGGCTGTTGAATGAGTAGAAAGAGAGAGGGAGAGACCATTGGATGATGTGGGTATGGTGAATCAGGAAGTGCAACAGAGTATCAAGGGGGACGTAAGGACAGCTTTGAAGAGGTTTAAGAATGGAAAGGCTGTCCAGATGATATACCTGTGGAAGTAGTTGGCCTAGCAGTGTCACAGTTAGCATTGTTCAACACACATCCAGTAGTAGTCATATGTGAGCCATCCTTTCCTGGGGTGACTCAGGGGCCTGAGCTGTATTCTATATCACTGCAGACAGACACATATGCTATGGCCATAGGTTCTGATCAGCAATATAGCAGTACAGCAAGTCTCATTGAAACATATATGTTAAACTTCCTATTTCCCATTATTACATACCCCCTACTGCAGTCCATTACACGCATACATGTTTGACATATCTGTACTTTTTTTCAAGTTTAGATGGTTATAACTTGCTTGCTGTTTTTTTTTTTTTTTTCTGTTTCTTTCTCCCTCTCTCTCTAGGATGTAGGGTATACATCTGTTTTGTATAGGCAGCAGCTCATGGGCAGCTGATGGCCTGTGTAGCAATTGGAGTTCACCATGTGTTAATTGCATGAAGAACAGCTGTGACATCATTACAATAGCCAATTGCATCGAAACATACTCCTATAAATGAGTACTTTATGTGGGTGTTGGCCCTTTACCTTGCCAGTGAGGAGGACGTCAAGGATGTATGTGACAAACAGTATCACAGAGGGTAGATGGAAATACCTTTTACAACATACACTGTGGATACAGCCCAACAATGTTGGGGAGAAGTTTCAGACATAGGGATTTATTATAAGTATTGCTGTATGTGTGTGGATATGGCTGTTGTGCATGATTTAGGTCTGACAGTGTTATGTGGTTGACATAACTCTCTACTGTAGGGCTATCCACAGACTGGCCAGAGTTTGATCACTCATAATTGGTGTGTTACATGTTTTTTGTCTTTGGAAATTCAGTAGCATACTCTGAGGATTTCAGTCAGTAAACGGTAACATCCATTTGTGCTTCTGACTCCATATCCCTCAGAACGAAGATGTTATAACAAACTCTGTTACACCAGCAACTTTTTCAGTTTATACCAGCAATATGTCAATGATGCCCCTGTGTTTGGGCCTCTGTCCCCCAGTTATATCTGGCTTTGTCCAGATGTCATGCAATAAGAGGTGGATAGGTATTGTATATCATTATTTAGTGACTTCATTCCTGGTATCATTCCAGTGATGTATCAGACTGCCAGACATGTTATGCGTAATTAGCCTTATATATGAGGACAAAGCTGGACATTCTGTGAGACTCTGTACAGTTGGGAGGTCTGTGTATTTCTGGCGAATGTTGACAGACTGTCATGACTGTGTAGCAGTGTATTATGTATATGTTATTTGTCCTGTGTAGGGAAGGGGTGGATGCAAGTGTTATGGTTCCTTTTTTGTCTTTGTTTGCATCCTGCCCCAGTTTCTTGTGCTCTGTCAACTGTATATGTTTGTAGGGGAGGACTGAGACGTGTCCCATACCACGGTCAAGCATCATACTACACAGTGAATTGGGCCAGTATATGTAGGGGTAGTGTGTGAGTGGCAAACATGCTGATGGTTTTGTTCACACAGTCCTTATACTCTACTGTTCATTTGGCTTACCAGTATGTGAACGTGACTGTGGTGGACATGGTTATGGATATGTACTTTTACACTGGTGTCTGTTTTACAGTGCTGTTACATCCATGTAGTGCCTGATACCTATACAATCATCATCATCATCATCATCCCCCTTTTTCCCATTTACATGGGGTCAGGGTATCGTATTAACTGTTGCCAACTCTCTTGATTCAGTGCCACTCTCCTGCCTTCTTCAACACTCATGCCTGACTGTCGCAGATCTTCTTTCACGCAATCCATCCACCTCTTTGCTGGATGCCCTCACTTCCTCTTACCTTCTTCCTGTCTGTCCCAAATCTCCCTCACCAGATTGTCTTCTGCTATTCTACACATGTGCCCATACCATCGTAATCTGTTCTCTTTCTGCAATTGGACCTACTTTGGCTTCTGCTCTTATGTCCTCATGTCTTCGCCTGTCCCGCAGTGTGCATCCTACCACCTTTCTCAGGCACTTCATTTCCATCACCACTAGCTTCTTCATCTGTTCTGCCTTTACTGCCCAGGTTTCTGTACCATACAGTAGTCTCACCCCCTAAATGGCCCATCTCAATACCGGAAGATTGCCAAATTCCGGTAATAACGGCCACACAGGTAAAAAACGCACTCTCCAAAGCTAAGAATACAGCATCCATGGGACCATATGACATCCCGGGCTGTGTACTACATGAACTACAATATGAACTGGCACCTCACCTAAGTGTCATGTTTAATCATAGCCTCACCTCAGGTTTCATGCCCACTGAGTGGTGCACAGCTACAGTTATCCCACTCCACAAGGGGGGATCCAACTTGGATCCCGGAAACTACTGTCCCATCAGTCTAACAAGCCTTATCTGCAAGGCCATGGAGCGTATTATCATGGAACTTATAAACAAAGACATTGGCAACATTCAAACACTGGACCCCACCCAGTTTGAGTTCGTAAAGGGCTGATCTTGTCTCTTGAACTTGATTGACTTCTTCGAATTAGTCTCCAGAGCCATAGACAAGGGTAAGGTGGTCCACACAGCCTATCTAGACCTTGCCAAGGCCTTTGACACCATCCCCCACTCTGGAATCATAGATAAACTTACTAAGCTGGGCATTAATCCCTACGTCACCTAATGGGTTGCTAACTGGCTTACTGATAGAACCCACACTGTAAAAGTAGCCGACTCCAAATCCAGCTCCAGACAAGTGACAAGTGGAGTACCTCAGGGTTCAGTCCTGGGACCGCTCTTGTTTGGCATCTACTTCTCTGAAGTACAGGCCAACACTAAGGGACTCTGGATAACAAAGTTTGCAGATGACTGCAAACTGGGAACCATTATTGAATCCTCAAATGATGTGGATACTCTACAAAAGGGCCTAAAAAAGGGCCTTACAGACTGGTTACACCACTGTCTTGTACACCTTACTTTTCAGCTTCTTTGGCATTCTTCTGTCATAGACTACACCTGATACTCTATGCCAGTTGGCTGCAGCCCCTCTGATTCTAGCTTTGACCTCTTCATTCAGACTACCCTTCTCCTCAACCACCCCTCCCAGATACTTGAAGCTGTTTACCTGTTACACTATCTTCCCATCTATCTCTATTCTCAGCTTCTTCTGATTTCCCCAATCTTCTGCCATTACCACTGTCTTATCTGTGCTTAGTTTCATCCCACGTGCCTTCAGATTTGCATTCCATTCTCCTATCCTTTGCTGAAGTTCTAGATCAGAGTTTGCCTATGCTGCCACATCGTCTGCATACAGCAGCTTTGTTGCTCTGACCCCTCCAACCTGTTTGCTGATGTAGTCCATTACCAGTATGAACAGCAGTGGGCTCAGAGCTGAACCCTGGTGTACACCCACTCCCACTGGGAACCCCTCAGTGAGGCCAAACACTGTTCGTACTTGAGTCACTGGGTCCTTGTACATAGCCTGTACTAATTCTACCAGTGTTTCTGGGACTTCAAACCACCGCAGTACTGCCCAGATCAGCTTTCTTGGGATCTTGTTATATGCTTTCTCCAAGTCTAGGAAAGCCCAGTTTGATTCTCTCCTCTTCTCTAGTTTCTTCTCAAGTATCTGTCTCAATGCAAACATTGGGTCAATTGTGCTGCATCCTGATCTGAATCCGAACTGTTCATCTCCCATCTTACATTCTACTATTCTGTGTATCCGTTTATCAATCACCCTTTCCAGAACTTTCATGCAATGTGGTAGGAGTTTGATGCCTCTGTACTGTCCACAGTTGTGGATGTCCCCTTTGTTCTTGTACACTGGCATGAGTATGCTTATTCTCCAGTCATCTGGGATATGCCTTTCTCTCCACACTGCAATTAGTACCCTCAGGAGACATTTCTCCCCTAGCTCACCCAGCATCTTTATCATATCTGCTGTGACCTCATCTGAGCCTGCTACTTTCCCTGATTTCATTTTCCTTAGTGCTGCTCTTACTTCTTCTAAGCTGGGCTCCTCTTCTACTCTCATTGTAGGCTGTTTCTGGGGCAGTACTGCTTCTGTGGGGTTTTCTTCATTCAGAAGCTGCTGGAAATACTCCTTCCATCTGCCTTTGATTCCCTGTGGGCTGGTAAGCAGGTTGTTGCTGGAATCCCTTATGAAGGGTGTCTGACTATCTTCTTTATTTTTCTGTCTTTGCCTTGCAACCTGGTATAGTTTCTTTGTGCCCCTTACTGAGTCACTTTCCAGAAGCTGATAGAGTGCCTCTGATGCCCTATTCTTTGCTATTGCAACTTCTTTCTTAGTTTCTTTGTTAGCCAACCAGTAGTCCTTCCTAGCTTGGTCAGTCTTTTCAATCTCCCACTTCTTCCTGCACTCCTTCTTTCTTTTGATTGCTTCCTGCACTTCTGCATTCCACCACCAGCTTTCCTTATGTACCTTATTTCCATACCTGGCTCAGCCACATATCTTTTCTGTAGTCCTAACACATGCTGTTTTTAGGCGCTGCCACTCTTCTTCAAATCCACCTATTTCCTCCTCTTCTTGGGGTGCTAGAGCCCTGAGTAATTCCTTGAACTGCTGTACTTTCTCTCCAGTCAACTTCCAGGTCTTCAGTCTGGTCTCTGTTGACCTTAGAGCCTTCTCTGACCACCGCTTGCAGCTGATTGTGGCAACTACTGGTTTATGCTGTAAACCGACTGTTTCACTGGGGATGACTTTGCAATCATGGATTCTACCCCAGTGCCTTTTCCTTACTAGAAGGAAGCCTACCTGAGTTGCATGTTGGCTACTCTTGTATGTGATCTTGTGACTTTCTCTCTTTCTGAACCATGTGTTGGTTACTATCAAGCCATTTTCCAGACAGAAGTCTAGAATGGCTTCTCCTTCTTTATTCCTATTGCTCCACCCATGTGGACCCAGGAAGTCCTCATATCCTGTTCTGTCTGTCCTGATATGTGCATTTAAGTCACCCATTATCAACACCAATTCATGTTGTCCTGCTTTATCTAGTAGGTCCTGCAACTGCTGTCTGAATGCACTCTTTTCCTCACTATCACAACCCTGCTGTGGGGCATAGGCTGAGATTATGAATACTGTCCTATCATTACACTGGAGTCTGATTGCCATGAGTCTGTCATTAGTTCAGATGATATCCCTCACTGACTTCTGAAGCCTCTGTCTCAGCACAATTCCTACACCATTTATAGCCTGTCCACCACCTGAGTAGTAAAGTCTGGATCCTACCCAATTTGGCTTTGTCAAGGGCAGATCCTGCTACTTGAACTTGGTCGAATTTTTCGAAACAGTCACTAAGGCCATTGATGAGGGTAAGGCAGTTCACACAGCCTACCTTGACCTAGCAAAAGCGTTCGACACAATACCCCACTCAGGCATCATAGAAAAGCTCACCAGCTTAGATGTAAACCCATATGTCAAAAGATGGGTTGCAAACTGGCTCAAGGACAGAACCCACAGGGTTAGAGTTGCTGGTGCCATGTCAGACTCTAAGCCGGTCACGAGCAGTGTCCCACAGGGCTCAGTCCTGGGCCACCTCTTGTTCGGCATTTATTTTTCTGAAGTGCAGGCAAACATAGCGGGATTGTGGCTGACAAAATTTGCAGATGACTGCAAACTGGGCACCATAATTGACACTCCATCAGACACAGACATCCTCCAGAGAGGTCTCATAGAAATGGATAACTGGTGCCAGAGCCATGGCCTTAAGCTAAATGCCAAAAAATGTATAGTCATACCCTTTGGGAAAAACAAGGTAACCCCTAATTACCACATAGGTGGTAATCCATTAAACACAGAAGAAGTTATCAGGGACCTGGGGACCCAAGTTGACAGTAACCTCACTTTTGACACTCACATTGCCAAAGTGGTTAGGAAGACCTTCTACATTGCCCACCTGATCATGAAGGGATTCACATCCAGATCAGGAGAGGTCATTGTACCCCTGTACTCTTCACTTATCAGACCAATGATTGAGTACAATGCCCCATTCGGAATGTACCTTACCCGACACCTGCAGCAGTTGGAAAGACCCCAAAAGTTCCTCACCAAAAGGATAAAGGGGCTCAAACATATGTCATACGCTGCCCGACTGAAGAAACTCCAGCTCTATTCAGTTGCATACCATCTGCTCAGAGGTGATCTGTGCCTGACATACAA